>NW_006785816.1:3941725-3953317 GCF_000442215.2 Lipotes vexillifer
TGGCCTCTCCCGTTGCGGAGCACAGGCTCCGGACACGCAGGCTCAGCGGCCATGGCTCACGGGCCCAGCTGCTCCGCGGCATGTGGGATCCTCTCGGACCGGGGCACGAACCCTCGTCCCCTGCAATGGCAGGCGGACTCTCAACCACTGCGCCACCAGGGAAGCCCTCACTTAATTTTAATTGAATAAGCCTACTGACTACACTATTAAAAACTAAAAACTAAATTTCTCTCATGAAATGTGGATGCATGAGGTTCTAAAGGCAAAGACCCCTAATCTGCTAGCTTTTCTTTGGAAGTCAAATTAATAGAATCTCAAGAGATATTACTTTCTCAAAATGTACAAAATTTAGGCAGCAATCACAAACACACAAATGGAAGTGTGAGAGAACACAAAAAACTGTGAGCATGTGAGTTAAAATCTACAGTGTAAGTATGTATGTGTGCATGTGTATATCTCTTCAATCTAGTGGATTATCCAAAGACTCATTTATTTTTAATGAATTATCTGTGTAATTTAGCCTTTTAACCCAAATAAGAAGAGAGACTACAGATCTTAATAAGATAGTAGGTAGCTTTTCTCTTCAGGTTGCTATACAATGAAGTTTCTTACTTGAAACACTATAAAAATTGGGGGCCAAATAATTTTTTGTTTGTAAGTGCCTATCTTATGCATTGTAGGATGTTTCGCAGCACCCCAGCCTCTATCCACTAGATACCAATAGCACCCTCCAGTTATGACAACCAAAATGTCTCCAGGTACTGCCAAATGTCCCCTGGGGGAAAAATCCTAACCAGCTGAGAACCACTGCTATATATTTAAAATATAGTGCTGTTCAGTGTGCTAAATACTAAATACTATCACATGCACTTCTAGCATCCTGAATATACTTAATACCACCAAAACACACTAACTTTTTAACTAGTTCCCAAATCAAAATTATCTATGGGGGGAAGAAAGTTGGGAAAAAATACTAGGTGATCTCAGACCCTCTCTACTTCCATAAAACTATGGAAGGAGCGCAAGATCATCACCAGCGCAACTGAAGACTAATGAAAAAGGCCAGTTCCCAAGGGACTCCTGAAAGTACTATGAAAGCAGGAAGGAAAGTGTGTAGAACATTGGGAGATCTAAGCTCAATTCACTTAGTCAGAAAATGCTTGTCCTATTACTAATATCTTTCACAGCACTAGATTTTTAAGGGATGAATTCAAGGTACATGCCTCATTTATGAATTCTGGATGTCATATCATTTTCTGTAATTCCAGAGAAGAAAGAACAACACAGGATCCCCTAAGATACAAATTTCCTAAATTAAGCTAAAAAGTCCTATATAAACATATCTTTTATAGTTGATTTCACAAGTTATATTCTATTATATGCATTTACTAAATGGGATAAATAAGAATAGGCATTTTTCATTAGGTTCCAGTTATGCTCACATAAACACGATTTTCTCTGGAATATACTCTGTATTTATAATTTAATATAGTCTCTGCTTCACTGAGATAATGTATGTCTGTAAGAACGCCATAATCATTTATCATCTATGCAAGTTTAAATAACATCAGATTTCTATAAAGTTTACTACTTTCAAATGTGCACAAATGAAGAAAACTTACATTTTTTGGCATTCCTTTCGTTCTCCCAACATGGGATCCCCCATTTCTCCAAGAATGGTAGCTTCCACTTCATATTGAACAATGAGTGCTTTTTCTGATGGATGTACATCAATATTTCCTCCTTTAACTTTCCTATTAATATAAAATAAAAACAGACATAGCTACATTAAAAGCTCACAAAACATGCAAGGTTTTTATCTAGTTCCTAGTTCCAAAAACATGTGCGCTGGATTAACATATGCATTTAAATCAGATTTACTCTTGACTTGGACCAAGAAATAATTCTTTTTCTCCAACTCTGTAAACTCTGTACTGTACATGTAATTCTTGGTCTTGCAGAAAGTACCTTTATGAATAGCTCTGAGGAAAAATACATTTACCCAAAGAATCATGCATAATAGCCAGTGAATAAAACAAACAATTAAGATGGTTTTGGAGAGAATAACCTCAACCAAAAATCAGCAATTCAAAACCAAAGGTAGCTACCCCAAAATTTATATTAAAAAATAAATAAACTGCCCAATAATTGGCCCATTAACTGTATAACAGAATGACATGAATTATCTAAACTGCAAAATAATATTGATTATGTATTACCTTACATAATTATATAAATTGAATTAGTACCTAAATCATTCTTCCAATCACACACAAGTTGTGTAACAAAATACAGGTTATATTCTATAGTCACATATCTCAAATTATAGTGCCATCAGTAGTTTCAATAGAAAGATTGTACATACTTTGTCCCCAGACCCCTGAAGTTATAGAACAAAATTTTTTAATTGAAGTACAGTTGGCTTACAATATTATACTGGTTTCAAGTGTACAACATAGTGATTTTATATTTTTACTTTGGCTACAATCCCTGTGCTGTACATTACATCCTTGTAACTTATTTTATACCTAGCTATTTGTACCTGCTAATCCCCTTCACCTATTTTGGCCCTCACCCTACACCTCTCCCTTCTGAGGACCACTAGTTTGCTATCCATATCTCAGAGTCTGTTTCTGTGATGTTATATTTGTTCATTTGTTTTATTTTTATATTTTACACGTAAGTGAAAACATACAGTATTTGTCTTTCTCTGCCTGACTTATTTCACTAAGCATAATATCTTCCAGGTCCATCCATGTTGCCACAATAATGAATTAATCACTACTTGTTATTGGCCACTTTAGGATCTGATAAAATGAGTTTTATTAAAGGAGATTAAGCAATGGAAACAAGCAAAATTTCCCACTGTAGTCAGAGCCAGCTAGCTGGCTAGTGAGGTCTTTTAGCCTAATGGGAAGGAATAGAAATATGACAACACCTTAAATTCCAATAAACAGAAACTCAAAGCTTTTCCTTCAGTTAGTAATAATTGACTTATTATGCATATTTTCAATGTAATTAAAAAATATTTTTTCACCAGAATTCTTTATTATAACAAGGGTAAGGCTCTTCAGTCTGTATTAGGACAATGATTAAGAGTCAAGTGTAGAGACAGAGTAGGAAATCAAATATACAGAAGCTAGAGTCTAGGTAGGTCAGCAACTAAACTGACAGTAAGACATACAGAACAAAGCTTATAAAGAATAAAAGCAAAAACCAGGTAGGCCAGTAAAAAACAGGGAGTTGGGAAATTAGATATATACACACGTATTAAAGAGAATGGTACAGCATCCAAAAGATAAGATAAATGCATACAAGTTCAGGCTAGCAGTCAAAAGCTAGAGAAACCACAGGAATCAAGAGAGTAGGTAAGACAGCTGAAAAACAAATGTAATATAGCGTTAAAGAAACATTTAATTATAAAGAGAACTAGTTATTTGCTTCCTGATGAAATGGAGAGCAACCCCAGTACTGAACTTCTTATATAGGAGAGGGTAACTGTATCCAATTGAAGAGAATCATAAGGATGAAATTTAAGTGCAGATCCTAAGAGTAACCTCATACCAACACTTTCAAAGAGGGTCTTCCACATATTAACAACTGATGGAAAAGCATAATTGTTATCCTCTGGTCTGATATTTTGCCTTTCTCCAAAGAAATCAAATAGTTCAAAGAAACTCACTATTGCTTTTCAGCTTTCGTTTGCTTTTTTCTTTTCTGTATGTGTGTTTTAAAGAAGTTACTTAATTTTATAATATTTATTTTTTATTACTAATACAATTTATGCTTACTGTAGAAAAAACAACACAGAAATTAGCAAAGAGAAAAATAAACTGAAAAAGTTAGAAGAAACCAATTGTTACCATTTAGCACATACACATCCAGACATTTTTCTATCTATATGTAAATAATATATAATGAGAGAATGTCAGCTCTAGAATTTCTTTAAAGAGGCTTAAGGGTAGCAATCTGGTAGGGTTAAAACTACATTTGAATAGCAACTTACATAAGGTTGACACAAGTATTAAATGTTTATATCATTGTGGGGGCTGATGGAGATTATGGGATGGATAAACCTCTTCCCTGTTCCCCTTGGCACTGCCACTGAATATATAAAATATACATATTACAAACTAAGCTTATATTATATATACTGTGTGTAACATACTTTCCAAAATTACTATATAATGACTTTAAAAGAATACTTTGCCTTTAGAACTTCGTATAGTCAAATACTAGATACTCCATTTGTTGAACACTTTGATTCTTTTTTTTTTAACATCTTTATTGGAGTATAATTGCTTTACAATGGTTAGTTTCTGCTGTATAACAAAGTTAATCAGTTATACATATACATATGTTCCCATATCTCTTCCCTCTTGCGTCTCCCTCCCTCACACCCTCCCTATCCCACCCCTCTATGTGGTCACAAAGCACCGAGCTGATCTCCCTGTGCTATGTAGCTGCTTCCCACTAGCTCTCTATTTTACATTTGGTAGTGTATATATGTCCATGCCACTCTCTCACTTTGTCACAGCTTACCCTTCCCCCTCCCTGTATCCTCAAGTCCATTCTCTAGTAGGTCTGTGTCTTTATTCCTGTCTTACCCCTAGGTTCTTCATGACATTTTTTTTCTTAAATTCCATATATATGTGTTAGCATACGGTATTTGTCTTTCTCTTTCTGACTTACTGCACTCCGTATGACAGACTCTGGGTCCACCCACCTCACTATAAATAACTCAATTTCGTTTCTTTTTATGGCTGAGTAATATTCCATTGTATATATCACCTTGATTATTTCTAACTTACATTGCATGAAATTTACAAGATTCCCTCACAAAACATTCAAAACCATTTGCAGGACAGTTGGCTGATTTACAAAGTAGTTCTCTAAAGGCTCAAAACATTTTGTAATTCAGTTACTCTATATTTATGAATGATATAAATATTTTTAAATTGACAAACATGGATTCAAATTCTATTTTGGTTGGCAAAATATTCCAGCTTTTTGGACACAATTATGAATTATGTCTACATGCAACCTGTGACAAGTACACATCTGCTGCTGATAGCTGATTTAGTATGAAAAATTGCTTTTACCATAGCAATGTGCCTCATCAAAATTTATACTTGTATTATCACCACAAAATGAATAACTTTACCTTAAATGCTATACTTTTTTTTTACATCTTTATTGGAGTATAATTGCTTTACAATGGTGCGTTAGTTTCTGCTTTATAACAAAGTGAATGTTATACATATACATATGTTCCCATATCTCTTCCCTCTTGCATCTCCCTCCCTCCCACCCTCCCTATCCCACCCCTCCAGGCGGTCACAAAGCACCGAGCTGATCTCCCTGTGCTATGCAGCTGCTTCCCACTAGCTATGTATTTTACGTTTGGTAGTGTATATATGTCCATGCCACTATCTCACTTTGTCACAGCTTCCCCTTCCCGCTCCCCATATCCTCAAGTCCATTCTCTAGTAGGTCTGTGTCTTTATTCCTGTCTTACCCCTAGGTTCTTCACGACATTTTTTTTCTTAAATTCCATATATATGTGTTAGCATACGGTATTTGTCTTTCTCTTTCTGACTTACTGCACTCTGTATGACAGACTCTAGGTCCATCCACCTCGTTACAAATAGCTCAATTTCACTTCTTTTTACGGCTGAGTAATATTCCATTGTATATATGTGCCACATCTTCTTTATCCATTCATCTGACGATGGACACTTAGGTTGTTTCCATCTCCTGCCTATTGTAAATATACTTCTAAACTGAATTTAACACGGCATTCATAATGATGTCAAATATTTAACAATTGAACAATGAACTTCAAATGCTTTATTTGGAATCCATGAATCAGGTAAGAAATAATTTAGCCCATTATTAGAATTAACTGATTTATTATTTGTAGTATCTTATGACACTGATATTAAACTGATATCTTTTAACTGTCTGCAAATTTCTTGTACTAATGGAGCCTTCTTAATAACAGGTCTACTTCACCTTTTTTTTTTTTTAACCTGCACAAGAAAACTGGAACCAAAAAATGTGCTAAATTGACTTAGAAAACGTTTTGCTTTTTTAATCTCAATATGAAGTCATGCTTCACAGACTGATATAAGATATATCTTTCTTTATCTACATGTGATAATTGTCACCTTCAGGCAGAGTATTCTTAATTACTAACTTCTAAAGTACATCCTGATGTTTCTAGACTTCATGTGGTCGATGATATCATTATGATCCCTACAACAGATAACAGATGCTGACTAACACTGTGCTCCATATTCATCATCAATTTCCTAGAGAAACAAAATTTATCCCTTTATTTTTCATTAAACAGGTTTTTTTAAAATTATTGCTGTCAAAAGGGTTTATTACAGGTTTGTGTTCAAGACTGTGATGTAGGAGGTTCCTGAACTCACCTCCTCCCATAGATGCACTGAGTCTATACCATTTATGAAACAATTTCCTCTGAATGCCCCCCACCCCCACCTTGGGACTTCCCTGGTGGTCCAGTGGTCAATACTCCATGCTCCCAATGCAGGGGGCTCCCAATGCAGGGGGAGCCCACACGCCACAACTAAAAAAAAGAAAAACAAAAAACCCAAACTAGCTGAGCAATGCCCACAAATTGAGCAAACAAGAAAACCCACATTGAAGCAAATAAGAGAGACTGAGACACAATCTTGCCACAAACCCCACGTCTGGTGTGGAGACCACAACTGGGCAAAAACTCACACCTGAGCTGCTACTTGAGGAATGAAGGATTTGAACCCTACATCTGGCACCCAACTTTTAAGACCTACACCTGAGAGACAAGCCCCCAAAACATCTAACTTCCATGAGACCCCAGTGGCTAGAGCAAAACAGTGAAACAGTTCTTAAAGGGCTTGCACATGCAAGCTCACCCACCCTAAAGCCTAGTGCAGAGGCAACTGACTAAAAAGCACCTAGACTTTCTGTTAAAAAGGATTATTTGTTTATCTTAAAGGGTCGGCCTGAGGGGCCAGCATCTAATTTAACATATGAGTCTACTGAAATACACAGGATGGAGGCTGGCAGGTTCCATCTTTATGCTCTCCAGATCACCATTATCTCCCAGAAAAGAGCTTGTACTGCTGTCTTCTGGTGTCCTGATTATTGCAGCTGCTGCCCAGGGGACACCTCTAGATCACCTGACTCTGGTGGCCATCAGGGCTTACGTTCCCAGGTCCCACAGGACCATAACAGAGAGAGGGAGCTCTTAACTGGCTACCACTCCCAGGGCACAGCAGAGAGGCAACAGACTGAGGCAACCAATCTTTCTATGAAAGAGATCTGTTAGCTTATCTTCATAGCTGTGGACTCAGGGGCAGGCTTCTAATTAAACACATCTAAAGGCTGACTGTCATCCTCTCCAGGGACCTGGGAGAGCAGATGCTATCTTTGCACTCTCCCTCTGTCCCACTCCAGAGCACTAGTATATCCTGGAGGAGAGCTTGTACACTTATCTGGTGCCCCAGTTTTTGTGGCTGCCACCCAGGTGATCACCTGGTTCTGGTGGCCACTGGGGCTTGTATTCATGAGTTCAAAGAGACATTAGTGAAAGAAAAAAAATAGTTATTAACTGGTTATTACCCCAGGACTCAGCTCAGAGGGAGCACTAAAAATAAAGTAGGCTACTTGGACAATCACTAAGGTCTGAAAGACAACCAAGAGCTAGGCATGGTTGAATAAAAAGGTTCATCTCCTAAACAAGACCACTCCTTCCAGAATGGAAGGGGTGGCTGTTTTATCTAATGCATAGAAACCAACACAGAGTCAAGGAAAATGAAGAAACAGAGGAGTGTGTTTCAAGAAAGAACAAGATAAAACCTCAGAAAAAGACCATAATGAAACAGAGATAAATGATGTATATGATAAAGAGTTAAAAGTAATGATCGTAAAGATGCTTGCTAAGTTCAGGGGAAGAATGGATGAACAAAGTGAGAATTTCAACAGAGATAGAAAATATTAAAGTACCAAATGGAAGTCACAGAGTTGAAGAACACAATAATTGAACTTAAAGATAAAACAAAGGGCTTCAACAGTAGACTCGATGAAGCAGAGGAAAGGATCAGTGAACTCAAAGGGCAATGGAACACACCCAGAGAAGTAAAAAGAACAAAAAAGGGGTGAAGACAGCTTAAGGGATTTATAAGCTAACATCAAGCAGACCAACATTTGCAATAGAGGGGTCCTAGAAGGAGAAGAGAAAGGGGCAGAAAACTTATTAGGGGCAGAAAACTTATTTGAAGAAATAATGGCTGAAAGCTCCATTAACCTGAAGAAAGAAACAGACAGCCAGATCCAGGAAGTCCAGAGAGTTCCAAAAAAAGATGAATCGAAAGACAGCCACAAGACACATTATAATTAAAGTGTCAAAAATCAAAGAAAAGGAGAGAATCTTTAAAAAACAGTAAGAGAAAAACAACTTGTTGCATACAAGGGGAACCCCCATAAGACTATCAGCAGATTTTCAGCAGAAATTTTGCAGGCCAGAAGTAGCAAAATATATTCAAAGTGCTGAGAGGAAAAAACTGCCAACCAGTTTTGTTTTTTTTTTTTTTTTGCGGTACGCGGGCCTCTCACTGTTGTGGCCTCTCCCGTTGCGGAGCATAGGTTCCAGACGCGCAGGCTCAGCGGCCATGGCTCACGGGCCCAGCCGCTCCACAGCATGTGGGATCTTCCCAGACTGGGGCATGAACCTGTGTCCCCTGCGTTGGCAGGCAGATTCTCAACCACTGTGCCACCAGGGAAGCCCTGCCAACCAGCTTTTAGTCTACACAGCCAAGTTCTCCTAGTGAATTGAAGGACAGATAGTTTTCCTGGAAAACTTATGAAAATATAAATCTCACTGGTAAAGGTAAATATGTTGTAAAACTCAGAATAATCTAAAATGTTGTAAAGGTGGTAAGTTGATCACTTATAAAGCTAGCATGAAAGTTAAGAGATAAAGTAGTAAAAATAACTATAACTACAAACATTTGTTAAAGACACACAAGATTAAAAAATGTAAATGGTGACATCAAAAACGTAAAATGAGGGGAGAGTAAAAATGTAGAGCTTTAGAATGTGTTCAATCTTAGGGTGTTAACAACTTGAAATAGACTGTTATAAATGTTTTTACGTAAGCCTCATGGTAACCACAAAGCAAAAACCTATAGTAGATACACAAAAGATAAAGAAATCTAATGACACTAGAGAAAATCTGCAAATCACAACTGAAGAGAGCAAGAGAAGAACAGAGGAATTATAAAACCGCCAGAAAACAATGAACAAAATGACAATAAGTACCTACCTATCAATCATTACTTTGAAATGGACTAAATTCTCCAATCAAAAGATACAGAGTTGATAAATGGTTTTAAAAAATGACCCATCTATATGCTGCCTACAAGAGACTCACTTCAAATGCAAGTACACACTCAGATTGAATGAAGGAATGGAAAAACGTATTCCATAAAAATGGAAATCAAAAGAAAGCTGGGGTAGCTATATTTATGTTGGGCAAAATAGACTTTAAAATAAAGACTGTAATAAGAGACCAAGGGTATTATATAATAATACAGGGGTCAATCCAATAAGAAAATAAAACATTTGTAAATATTTATATGCCCAAAATAGGAGCACTTAAATATATAAAGAAAATATTAAAAGACCTAAAGGGAGAAATACACAGCAATACAATAGTAGGAAGAGACTTTAATACCTCACTTTCATCAATGAATAGATTACCTAGACAGAAATTTAATAAGGAAACATTGGCCTTAAATGACACATTAGACCAAATGAACTTAACAAACATAAACAGAACATTCCACCCAAAGGAACAGAATACACATTCTTCTCAAGTGCTCAGAAAACAATCTCAAGGATAGACCATATGTTAGGCCACAAAACAAATTTTAATATTTTTAAGAAGACTGCAATCATATCAAGTATCTTTTCCAACCACAATAGTATGAGACTAAGAATTAATTACAAGAAGAAACTGGAAAATTCACACATAAAGATTCAGCACATACTACTGAACAACCAATGTGTCAAAGAAGAAATCAATACCTTTGAACAAGTAAAGGTGGAAATACAATACACCAAAACTTAAAGGATACAGAAAAGCAGTTCTAAGAGGGAAGTTCATAGAGATAAATGCCTACATCAAGAAACAAAAAAATGATCTTAAATAAACAATCTAACTTTTCATCTTAAGCAATTGGAGAAAAAATAACAAAGCCCAGAGTTAGTAAAAGGTAGGAAATAACAAAGATTAGAAGGGAAATAAATGAAATAGATACTATAAAGACAACAGGAAAGATCAATGAAACTAAGAGGTGGTTCTCTGAAAAGGTAAATAAAATTGACAAACCTTTAGCTAGGCTAACCAAGAAAAAAAGAGAGGACTCAATCACAGGCATACCTTGCAGATATTGCGGGTTCAGTTCCAGATCACTGCAATAAGGTGAGTATCATTATAAAGCAAGTCATGTGAATTTTTTGGTTTCCCAGTGCACATAAATGTTATGTTTACACTATACTGTGATATACTAAGTGTGCAATAGCATTATGTTTAAAAATCAATGTACATACATTATTTTTTTAAATATTTATTTCTAAAATATGCTAAGCAGCTGCGCCTTCAGCAAGATATAATCTTTTGCGATAGTAACATCAGTGATAACTGATCACAAATCACCATAACAAATATAGTAATAATGAAAAATTTTGAAATATTGGGAGAATTACCAAATGTGACAGAGACAAGATGTAAACAAATGTTGTTGGAACAACGGCACCAATAGACTTGCTTGGCTCAGGGTTGCCACAAACATTAACTTATAAAGAATGCAATATCTGCAAAGTGCAATAAAGCAAAAGGCAATAAAATGAGGTATGCCCATAAATAAAATCAGAAATAAAAGAGGAGACATTACAATTGTTACCACAGAAATATAAAAGATCTCAAGAAACTACTATTAAAAATTATACTCCAACAAATTAGACAACATAGAAGAAATGGATAAATTCCTAGAAACATACAACCTCTCAAGACTGAATCATGAAGAAACAGAAAATCAGAACAGACTGATTCCTAATAAGGAGATTAAAACAGCAGTCAAAAACCTCCCCAAAAAAGCCCAGGACCAGATGGCTTCATGGGTGAATTCTATCAAACACTGGAAGAATTAACACCAATCCTTTTCAAACTCTTCTCAAAAACTGACGAGGAAAGAACACTCCCAAACTCATTTAATGAGGCCAGCATTACTGTTATATCAAAACCAGACAAAGACACCAAAAAAAACAAAAAACAAAAAACAAAACCTGATGAATACAGATGCAAAAATCCTCAACAAAATGCTACAAAACTGAATTCAACAATACTTTAAAACAACAATCATACACCATTATCAAGTGGAATTTATTCCAGAGATGTGAGGATGGTTCAACAAACACAAATCAATCAATGTGATACACCACAAACAAAATGAAGGATAGGGCTTCCCTGGTGGCGCAGTGGTTGAGAGTCCGCCTGCCAATGCAGGGGACACAGGTTCG
>NW_006785816.1:3953374-3966739 GCF_000442215.2 Lipotes vexillifer
GGTGGAGGGCCCCCCCAACCAAAAAAAAAAAAAAAAAAAAAAAAAAAGAAGGATAAAAGTCATATAATATTGTCTCAATAAATGTGAGGAAAGCATTTGACAAAATTCAACATATATTTATTATAAAAACTCTCAACAAAGTAGGTATAGAGGGATGAAACTCAACACAATATAGACGGTATATGACAGGCCCACAGTTAACATTATACTTATGGGTGAAATATTGAAAGCTTTTCCTGAAAGATCAACAACAAGGCAAGGATGCCAACTCTTGCTACTTCTATTCAACGCAGTATTGGAAGTGGTAGCCAAAGTAATTGGGTAAGAAAAAGAAATGAAAAGTATCCAAATCAGAAAGGAATAAATAAAGCCATCACTATTTGCACATGACATGATATTATATAAAGAAAATCCTAAAGACTCCACCAAAAAACTGTTAGAATAAACAAATTCAGTAAAGTTGCAGGATACAAAATCAATGTATATAAATTAGTTGCATTTCCTTACACTAATATGAACTACCAGAAAGAGAAATTAAGAACACAATCTCATTTACAAACACATCAAAAAGAATAAAATACCTAAGAAATAAATTTAACCAAGGATATGAAAGACCTGTATACTGAAAACCATAAGACAATAATGGAATAAACTGAAAAAGACTCAAATAAATGGAAAGATATTCCACGCTTATGAACTGGAAGAATTAAAATTGTTAAAATGTCCATACTATCCAAAGCAATCTAAAGATTCAATGCAATTCCTATCAAATTCTCAATGGCATTTTTCACAGAAATAGAACAAAAAAATCCTAAAATTTGTACAGAACCACAAAAGAGCCTGAATAGCCAAAACAATCTTGAGAAAGAAGAACAAAGTTGGCAGCATCATGCATCCTGATTTTAATCTATATTACAAAGCTACAGTAATCAAAACAGTATGATATTGGCATAAAAACAGACACACTGATCAATAGAAAAAATAGAGAGCCCAGAAATAAACCTACACATATATGGCCAATTAATTTATGACAGAGAAGCCAAGAATATACACCTGGGAAAAGACAGTCCTTTCAATAAATAGTGTGGAGAAAACTAGATGGTCATATGCAAAAGAACAAAACTGTACCACTATCTTATACCATACACACAAATCAACTCAAAATGGATTAAAGCCTTAAATGTAAGACCTGAAACCATAAAATTCCTAGAAGAAAACATAGGCAGTAAGCTCCTTGCCTTTGGTCTTGGTGATCATTTTTTGGATCTGACACCAAAAACTAAGGCAACAAAAGCAAAAATAAACGACTGGTACTACATCAAACCAAAAAGTTTCTACAGAGCAAAGAAAACCATCAACAAAATTAAAAGGCAACCTACCAAATGGGATAAAATATTTGCAAATCATATATCTGATAAGGGATTAATATCCAAAATATATATATATATAAGGAACTCATACAACTCAATAGCAAAAAACCAATCTAAGCAAAAAATGGGCAGAGGATCTGAACAGACATTTTTCCAAAGAATATATATAGATGGGCAACAGGTACATTACATAAAAAGGTGTTCAACATCACTAATCATCAGAAATATAAAATCAAAATCGCAATATCACCTCACACCTGTTAGAATGATTATTATCAGAAAGTCAAGAAATAACAAGTGCTGGAGAGGATGTGAAGAAAAGAGAAGGCTGTGAACTGTTGGTGGGAATTTATATTGGTTCAGCCACTATGGAAAACAGTGTGGAGGTTTCTCAAAAAGTTGAAAATTGAACTTCCATATGATCCAGCAATTCTGTTCTGGGTATTTATCCAAAAGAAATGAAAACACTAATTCCAAAAGTACCTCCATGTTCACTGCAGCATTATTTACAATAGCTAAGACATGGAAGCACCCTAAGTGTCAATCAGTGGATGAGTGGATAAAATATATGTATATCTGTGTATACACCCACCCCACCCCACCCCCACACACTGGAATATTATTCAGCCATAAAAAAGAAGAAAATTTTGTCATTTGCAACATGAATAGACCTTAGGGCAATGTGCTAAGTAAAATAAGTCAGAGATAGAAAAACAAATGCCATATGATCTCACTATTTATTTTTATCTAAAAATAAAGCAAAACAAACAAAACCTGAACTCACAAATACAGATAACAAATTGGTTGCCAAAGGTGGGAAGTGGTCGAAGTGGATGAAGTAGGTGAAGCTGGTAAAAAGGTATAAACTTCCAGCTATAAAATAAATGAGTCCTGGGGCTGTTATGTAGAGCATGGTGACTATGGTTAATAATACTATATTGTATATATGAAAAACTGCTAAGTGAGTAAATCTTAAAAGTCTCATCACAATAAAAAAAAAGTTACTGTATAGTGATGGATGTTAACTAGACTTACTGTGGTAATCATTTGGCAATATATACAAATACTGGATCATTATGTTGTACAACTGAAACTATTATAATGGTATATGTCAATTATATCTCAATTAAAGAAAAGATTTCAACTCAATGACCTAATTTTACACCTTGAGGAACTAGAAAAAGAGCAAAATAAACAACAAGCTAGTAGAAGGGAGGAAATAATAAAGATAAAGACAGAGATAAAAGAAATAGAGAATAGAAAAGCAATAAAGGAAATCAAAAAATTAAAAGTTGGTTCTTTGAAAAGCTCAACAAAATTGACAAACCTTTAGTTAAACTAAGAAAAAAAGAGAAGACTCAAATTACTAGAATTGGAAATTAAAGTGGGACATTATTACTATTACCTCTGACCTCATAGAAATAAAAAAAAAATACTATGAACAACTGTAAGCCAACAAAGTAGATAACCTAGATGAAATGGACAAACTCCTAGAAATTCACAAACTACCAAAACTGACTCAAAAGAAATAGAAATTCTGAATTCCCCCAAAATAAGAGATTGAATCAGTGATCAAAAACTTCCCAACAAAGTCCAAAACCAGATAGTTTCACTGGTGAATTGTACCAAATTAACACCAATCCTTCTCAAACTCCTCCAAAAACTAGAAAAAGAGGGAACACTTCTTAATTCATTCTATGAGGTCACCATTACCCTGATACCAAAGAAAGACAAAGACGCCATAAAAACAGAATATATTTTTGAATATAATTTATGAAAATCCTTTATGAATACTGATGCAAAAATTCTTCCCCTTCTGAAGCTTACAGACCAGCAGGAAAGACAAACAATAACAATAAAATAGTAAGAGTGGGAAAAGACAAGGTATTAGCTATCATGGAAGCTAGCAGGTATATCTGACCTGGACGGCAGATTGTGGGGTGGGAAAGGGCAGCTCAGGAAATACCTTCTAGAAAAAGTGACATTTAAGCTAAAACAGGTAAGATGAAGAGTTAGCTGGATAAAGAACAAGGCAAGTACCAGGCAATGGGAAGGGCACTTGGAGTCTAACACTGAAACACATAGGGATCTAAAAGAAGTTATTTCTGTAAGGCTGAAGTATGGAATTGTTGGGGGCAGGAGGGGAGCAGAGAGAGATGAAGCTGAAAAGGTTGGTGGCTCTAACTCTAAGAGCAATGGAAAGCCATCAGAGAGTTTTAAAAGGCAAAAAACAAAACCCACTAGATTAACTGTCTATTTATTTGTGTGCATATCTGACTGAGGATATGAACTGTCTATTTAATCATTTCCTCAGTGATCAGAACAATGCTAGGCATGGTCTAAGTATTTGGTAAGTATGTATTAAGCACTATTGAATCAGAACACTAATGGGTAGCAGAACAAAAAATGAAACCTCATTTTTGATTCTATAATCTATTACACATGTAAACATATAGAGAATAGAGATTCCTCAGTGATAGCTACAATGAAACCACTGAAATTAAATAATTAAAATTAGAATGAATCAATTTGATTGAAAACATACTGCCCTCTTGTTAAAAACAAAATAATAAAAGTAAAAATACTGCAAAAGGAATGAATATATGTAATTACTATCAAAGAATCAATCATTAAAATGGAATGTTCTGTCATATCATAAGCCATCGGGCCTATATGATTATATGCTGGATGCACATTTCTAAACTGAAAGCAGGCAATGCAAACTATTTATATTGTCAAAATTAGACAAAATTGAGAAGTGTATATTTCAGCCTTTCCAGATTCTGACCTTATTTTACTTCAAACATTATAGTGACTTGTCTGATTTTTTTGTTGAACTCCACATAATTTAGCTTTAAATGTAAGCAATAGGTTGCGAATTACAAGTCACAGGATGCCTAAGGGACCACAGGATACCAGAATCCTAAGAAAAACTATTTTCTGGCACAACTACATTACATGAAAATAAGCTAATGATGTAATAGTGACTCTTTGCTCTAGAACAACCTTGATTTTAAAGTTGAAGGAGAAAGAATTTCTTGTTTTCTTCTTTCACCAAATTTTCAATCAAGGTATTTTAAATGACCGATGTAAGTAAAATGCAGTGAGGAAATAAATGCTGACTATATACTTGTTATGATTACATATTCTTTTTTGAAATTTTTACTGATAAGCTCTGGTTATGTAACAGTTTCAGATATATTTCTATAAAATGGGACAGGCAGGCAATATATGCTTCAGGCCTAAAAAGACAGTGAATACAGTGGTTGCTTGATTGATTTTACAATAATTTCAATCCCTTTTAAGAGTCTATTTAAAGGTTAGATTTTTCTGTGATGATCAGGGCCCTGCCAAGCTGGGATAAATACGTTCAGTAAAAGTATACTATGAATTGAAATGATGCCATCACCTTACATGCATGTTTTATCTTTTTAAAACATTTTCATATTTGGTCCTCATACCTATCATAAAGTAATACTTGCCCCATTTTTAGATAAGGAAACTGAGTCCAAAAGAATACATGTGACTTTCTAGGGTATTTGCACAATCAGTAACAGGGACTTAGCTAAAAATGGAGACTCCTAATTAAAATATTTTTTTGTACTGGATCACTGCTAACTCTTGGTCCAGTGAGAGTTATTCTTTTTATGAGGGATGATCTTATCTTTGACCTGAGTCAAATAAATAATCCCAACAGATTACATTTTTCTTTAAGGAGTAATTGATACTACAAATATTTTTAAACTAAAGAAATGATGGCCTGTTTCATGTCAAGCTCCTGAACAAACCTCTTGATAATTACGAACCTCCTACAAAAATTATACTGTATACATGGCAGTGAAATGGATGAGGAAAGCAGAAATAAACTGGAAAGCAACATCTCAATCCAGTCTCCCATTAATTAAAAGCCATCATTTCTTTCCCCTTCATTTCAAAACCCCATGGCAGTGAACCCCAAATTGGAGACATAGAACAGAGGCGCCAGACGACTTCAGTTCCAGGCTCCCACAGGATTTATCTATTAAAGGAAAATGGAGAGTCGGAGTATCGGGGAAAAATAGGAAGACGCAGTTTACTCCGCCCTTCGTTCCTCTACCCTGAACAATGTAATGTAGCAAGGAAACCATCTGCAATGCTGTCAGGGCCCCGCTGAGTCAGGTAAGAGGCTGGAGAAACCCGCACCCCCTAACGGCCCCTTCCTCTTTTTAATTCACCTTTCCCCCCCTCCCTTTCCGTGATTTCTCCCCTGTCTCCCACCCCTCTTCTAAGCTTTGCCCAGTGACATCTCACGGCCAACCCAAGAACCTTTTAAGAATAACCTCATGGTCCGGGCAAGGAGGGTAGGACCGAGCCTTGGGGGGTCGTCACCTTTTGAGGTATCTGGCGTCCTCCCCCTGCATGGCGGCGGCGACGGCGGCGTGGGGAGGATGGGGGTGTCTGAGAGAGGCCGGCGGGGCTATTTCCGGGGACGCTGGCCAAAGTACCCCACACCCAAAGGCGATGACAGTCCTGAGGCCTGCAAGGCGGGGCAGCTACAGCGCTCTGGTTACCAGGGTGAAGCCGCCGGCTCCTCCCACGGCTCCTAGGCCCCAAAACGCTGGCGCTGCCCAGACCCGCCCAGAGCGGCCTGTATGAGCTCCGCCTCAAAGCGCATGCGCCTGTTCCGCGGCGCCAATACGCGCAGGCTCAGTATGTGGTGCTGGCCTTTGGGACTAATCTGACGCACCCTGGAGCGGAACGTGAAGGTATTTGCAGCAGATTTCAGCGCGCGTGGTTAAGGAGTGGCTCCGTGGTCACCGCCCCCTTGAGGATGGGAATTGAAAGAGTCATCCCGGTCAGTCGAATTGATATTTCAGGTCCTTCGCTTGAAAAGAGGGAAAGGAAATCCGTTAACCTTTTAATTAGAGAATGCTCTAGAGCAGTCAGGCCCTCGGCTGGTAACCTGTAAAGAAAGGTTTGTATTTGGGGCATTGTGGAAAAGGAACTGCACTGATTGCACTGAGAAGCTGGAACTTGTGCAGATAGTCCGACCCTTACGAAATGAATACAATTAATATTAACTTTGATCGAGGGGCAAATCTCTCACTTCCATTTTGGTATCCTAAATCTACAATGCATCCCTGCCCCGCACACACACACACAGCTCCTGAAATTACAACTCCTAAACTATCCCTAACTCGGGCTACGTTTGGAATCATTTCCTCTAAGACAGGCAACTGTTGGCAATTCAGACCATAGGGCCAAAGGGCTGTTTTTCGTTTTGTTTTGTTGTTTTTTTATTGAAATATAGTTGATTTACAATATTGTGCCAATCTCTTATACGAAGTGAAGTCAGAAAGAGACAAATGTGATGTGATACCACTTATACGTGGAATCAATAAGGCTGTTTTTGAACCTTAGCAAGTAATGTCCTCTTTCTGAGTTCTATTCCCATGGGCTCAGCTTTCTCATCTATGCAAATAACTTACATTCATTTATTCAATAAATATTAATTGAGGGCCAGCTTTGTGCCAGACATCAAACTAGGCTCTAGGGATAACAAAGGAGGCATTTCTACTCCCACTTCTCACCTGTCACTCGCTTCTAGTTCTATATTTTTAGTCACCTTGCACTGTGTGTACACCATTGTTCCACTGCCTTTTTCAGATGCAATAAGTTAATGCAGTGCACTGCGTGGAATATTAAATATAGACACAGTCCATACCGACTAAGAGAGATTTTTATCGCCCACCCATTCACACAGGCTACACTGTTTCTGTCAGTGTTGTAGTCATTCTTCCAGTCTTCCAGTGAAGACTGTATGGAGATAACTTTGACATCTTTATTTGTATCATGCCCTCTTATTAAACTATTTCAAAATTTTATCTTTTTTTCCTTCAAGATATTCCTGCAATCCAGCTTTCTTCTCCATTCTCACTTCTACCTAGTAGCCTAACCATTTCAGACTTGGACTACTGTAATTCTTTCCTAACTGGACTTCCTATTTTCTGTTGTTGTTGGGTTTTTTTTCCCCAAATATTCATTCTCAAAACTGATATAAAATTTTACAAATTATCACTCATAGCTACATTACCTTAAAACCCCTACAATACCTAATATTGCCAGATCACAATATCTATTAAAATTCATAGTTTATATAATAAGCATTCTTGCAATATAAGCTCCTTGGGATCAGAGATTTTGCTTTGTTTACTTCTGTATCCTTAGAACAGCATCTGGCTCTTAGTTGGCACTAAATAAATATTTGGAATTGAAAAAAATGCATACTTGAGCTTGAAACAGTAACAACAAAAATCTAGAGGAAATGCCCAGAGGCCAGAAAGGAAGAACTGAAAACTAGATCAATAAGGAGATAAACTGAAACTGGGTCTGAACTAGAGAAGCTGTCAGTCTATAGCAGGAACAGTACAAGATGAGCCTAGGCATTTTATTCTTGAAAGTAAGAAAATACTAATGGTATTGTGTCCAAAAGACAGTAGTCAATTTTGAGATAATTTGCCTCACAAGGAATAATTACTGTGGTTGATTTAACACATAATAAAAATACAGGAGTCCATAATGATACTCAATGACACATAGAAAAGCAGAAAAACAAAACCTCACTTTCATTGAAGGTAATGACTGCATCAAATTCTTACTCTGAAACTTGGTAATTAAAGGAAATAATTAAGCATTTAATCCAAGCCTTTTGGAAATAAACCATAATTTACCTCCTCTTAATGAGGGAAAGCTCTTTTTTTTTTTTTTTTTTACAGAAAACTCCTGCTAGTACTGGAACAATATAATTATAGTCAGTTACTATTTTGCAAGCCCCAAGAAGTAATGCACCTCATTGATTTATTATAAAATAATTTAAAATGTGGCAGAGTTTCACCCCACAGATTACTTGATAATTCTAAATGGAAAAAATGTTACTTTACAATGGGGAGATCTAGCTATCAGCATTTTAAACAAGTAAACTAGGCATCATTAGTAGTCATAGTATCTGATAGTATATGCAATAGAAAGCACACAAGATCACCTATTAAGTATTCTTGCCAAAAATTAACCTGAATCTAACTAAACTGTCAGATCTGTAAAAAATTAATAAATGAAAATCTCAATTAAATAGAGTTGGGAAACAGAATGGGAAACTCTCACGCCCTATGATGATAGCAGAGCCCAGCAGAAAGAAGAAAGACTCCTTTCCTGTCAAGTTCTCAGTCAGTGAAAAGTCATGGACTCTTGTACTATAGTAAATATACTATAGCCTTCCCAACTTCCTTTTCCTCTCTATAAAAGCATTGCCCTATGGGGCACTTGCAAGTGGTTCACTGCTATTGCAGACCCCAAATTACAATGCTGAGCCCAAATAAACACATCTTTGCTGGAGAAATGGGTGGCAGTCTATTTTTGTTTCAGGTCAACAGATCTCATGTGCAGAACTAAATAAAGAAGATAGCCCAAAGAGTGGGGAACCTACCCAATTGGATATCAAAATATATCATATCAGAATAATAATTACAAAGTATAGTATTGACATAGGGAGAGAACACAAGTGAAACAAAAAAGAGAACCAGACCCATGCACATGTGTAAACTTGAAATATGACAGAAGTGAATTTTTAGATCATTATGGGAAAAATGTATTTTCAATAAATGTTTTTGAGACAATTGTTTATGCATGTGTAACAATTTAAATTGGATCCCTACCTCATGCCATGTGCAGAAGCTAATTCTACATTGAATAAACACTTGAGTGTAGAAGAGAAAACTTTAAAAACATTCAGAAGCAAATATAAATTATCTTTATGACATTCAGTTAAGGACAAATTTTAAAACAAAATACAGAAAACGCTAGAAATAAGATTGATAAATTCACTCCATTAAAATTAATAACTTCTAATTATTAACCATGACACCATAAAGTAAAAAAGATAAGTTAAAAAATGATGTGACCTATTTGTATCACATGAAAACTAACAAAGGATTAAATTGACTGCTTCAAGATCCACTATGAATCAAAAAGGAAAAGACAAACAACCCAATGGGAAAATGGACAAAGAAGAAAAAAACAAATTAGTATTAGCAAGAATAACAAAACAAAACAAAACAAAACATGAAAAGATGTTCCATCTCAATAGTAATCAGGAAGATCTCAATTAAGACCATAAAAAGATACAATTTTACACTGACCACGGTGCAAAATTTAAGAATTCTAACAATACCAAATTCTGGTGAAAACGTGAAACCCTGGAAATGATTTAGTAAACATTTCAGGTGTGAGTGTTCATTGCAACTACCACTTGAGAATAAAATGTCTTCATTATCTTGTAAAGTTGAACGAGGATATTCTCTAAATTTCTGCAATTCTATCCCTAGTTATATAACTCAAAAAATTATAGCATATGTGCACAATGAGGTTTGTTCCAGAACTATCAGAGCAGTGTTGTGCCTAATAGAAAAAGAAAATCTGAAAAACAACTCCAAAATATTTTTGCAGGAGAATGGATAAATATGTTTGAAATATTGACACAATACAATATTATGCAGCAGAGAAAGTTAATGAACTAGAACTATACAGGCAACATGAATGAGTATTAGAAACATTATATTGAATGAAAGTAAATTGAAGAAGATTACATACAGTGTTTTTTAAATTGTGATATAATTTGCATACAATAAGATGAATTCTTCTTGGTGTGCAGTTATGCATTTTGACAAGTACATGAGTC
This sequence comes from Lipotes vexillifer, assembly GCF_000442215.2. NCBI lineage: Eukaryota > Metazoa > Chordata > Mammalia > Artiodactyla > Lipotidae > Lipotes > Lipotes vexillifer. The sequence continues at coordinate 3,963,458 of NW_006785816.1, forward strand.
ATGTAACCATTACACAATCAAAATATTGAGCAATTCTATCATCCCCCAAATTCCTCTCTGTTCCTTTGGAGTCATCCTGTTACCCCAACATCAGGCTCTGATAAATACTGATGTTTTCTGTTCCTATAATTTCCCTTTTTCCAGAATGTCATCTAAATGTAAGCATATTTGATATAGCCTTTCGAGTCTGGTTTCTTTCTCTTAGCATTTGGGGGCCATCCATATTGTGTTTCATTAATTTATTCCTTTTTTACTGTCAGCTAGTGTTCCATTGTATGAATGTATCACAGTTTATTCATTTACCACATTTGGGTTGTTTCTAGTATTTGGGAACTGTGAATAAAGCCACACTAAACATTTACATACGGGTTTTTGTGTCAACTAAAGTTTTCTTTTCTCCTGAAAGTGAACACCTAAGAGTAGAATTGTTCAGTTATATAGCAAATGTGTGAATAACTCTGTGAAACTGCAAAACTGTTTTCCAAAGTGGTTGTGCTACTTTGCATTCCCACCAACAATGTATGACTTCAGCTGATACATATCCTCACCAGCACTTGGCATTATCAAGTTTTTAACTTGTTTGTTTAATCAAGTCATTCTAACAGGTGTGTAGAGATATCTCATTTGATTTAAATTGTATTTCTGTGATGATTAATGGTATAAGCATATTTCATGTCCTTATTTACTGTTTGTGTACTATTTTAGGTGAAGTCTTTGTTCAAATATCTTGTTCATTTTTTATTTATGTTTTCACTAGCCTGACCAAACTGATCAGAGAGATAGCAACAGATACTAGATCTGAAAGATAAACATCATTAAAACTGAGACAAGAAATAGAAAATGTTAAAACTCTGTATTTTTAAAAGAAATCAAAGACCTAATTACAGTTTTTCACACAAAGAATATTCCAAGCACAGCTTTACTGATTAATTCTAAGAAATAAGTTCAACTTACATACTCATGCAGAAAATAAAGAATGAAGGAATATTTACCAACTCATATAAAAGGGTCAGCATTATCCTGCCATCATATTCAGACAAATATCTTTAGTGAGCTTATATGTAACAATCTTTAAAAAAAATACTAGTAAATTAAATCAGCAATATATATAAAAAAATACAACATTGTGACAAAATGGGGTTTAACTCAGAATGCAAGGTTAGTTTAACATATGAAAATCCAATAATTTGCCACATTGCAAATATAAAGGTGAATAACCATATGATCATGTCAATAGAGGCAGAAAATGAATTTGACAGAATTCATGATTTAAAAACCTATTAGAAAACTAAGAGTAGAAGGTGACTTCTTCACTCTAATAAAGAATATCTGTTTATTTCTGGGCTGTCTCTTCTGTCCCATTTGTCTATGTGTCAGGAAGTAAGATGCCTCCAGGTATGCTATTCTTTCTCAAGATGGTTTTGGCTATTTGAGGCCCATTTGGTTCCATATAAATTATAGGATTGTTTTTCCTACTTCTGTAAAATAAAATGCCATTGGAATTTCTATAGGATTAGATTGAATTTTTGTGTGTGTGTGTGTGTGTTACGCGGGCCTCTCACTGTTGTGGCCTCTCCCACTGCAGAGCACAGGCTGTGGGCGCACAGGCCCAGCAGCCATGGCTCCAGGGCCCAGCAACTCCACGGCATGTGGGATCCTCCCGGATCGGGGCACGAACCCGCGTCCCCTGCATCGGCAGGCGGACTCCCAACCACTGCGCCACCAGGGAAGCCCTAGATTGAATTTTTAAATAACTTTGGGTAGTGTGGAAAATTTGACAATATTAAATCTTCTAATCCATGAACATGGGTTGTCTTTCCATTGGTTTTTGTCTTCTTTATTCTCATTTATCAATGTTTTTTAGTTTTCATTGTATATGGTTTTTACCTCCATGAAGTTTATTTCTAAATGTTTTTTTTATATTGTGAATGGGATTGTTTTCTTAATTTCCTTTTTAGATAGTTTACTGTTAGAATACAGAAATACAACTGATTTTTGTACGTTGATTTTGTTTCTTGAAACTTTTTATTGAATCATTTATTCTAACAGATTTTTGTCATCTGCATGTCATCTGCAAACAGAAATATTTTTACTTCTTCCTTTCCTATTTAGATGCCTTTTATTTTTCTTGCCTAAATGATCTGATTAGTACTTCCAGTACTGTATTAAATAAAAGTGGCAAGAGTGGACATCCTTGTCTTGTTCCTGATCTTAGAGTAAAAGCCTTCCATTTTCCACTGTTAAGTATGATGTTAGCAGTGGGCTTTCATAGGTGGCCTTAATTATGTTAATTTCCTTCTATTCCTAGTTGGATGAGCATTTGCATCATGAAAGGATTGAATTTTGTCAAATGATTTTTCTGCATCTATTCAGATGATCATATGATTGTCATCTTTCTATCAACATGATGTATATTTATTGATTTGCATATATTGAACCATCTTTGCATCTAGGCATAAATCTCACTTGATCATGGTTGTATTGTCCTTTTAGTGTGCTTTTGAATTCAGTTTGCTAGTATTTTGTTGAGAATTTTTGCACCTATATTCATCAGGAGTCAGGCTGCATTGCTTTGGGAAACCTTCCTGTTAATACCAGTTTTCTCCTTCTGCAAAACTGTACCTCCTAGAAGCTTTTCTTAAGTTCCAGATTTAGTAAAGTGCTTTCTCTGTTCTCCTACTGCATTTACTGTACTTTATGGACATGATTTGTTTTTATGAGTGATTCAAAAGTTTTAAAATCACAGATTTAAAATTACATTTCCAGTCACAGATCTTGACACATAGTGATAACTAACAAATGGTAGCTCCTGCTTTATCAGGTATAATTACAGCTTTCAAGAAGCACATAAAGTACTCACCATGTATGTAAACAGATAACTTGACTGTCATATTGGCAGTGTGAAACAAGTAGAATGTTGGCACAAAGAAGGAAATAATCCACTCATGGTGGATAGAAGCTTAGAGTAGGGCTCAAAAAAGATAAATAAAAAATTGCTTACCAGAGAAACATAGGGATATCCTAGGAAAGGGCAGTAGTATACACACAATATATAAACAATAGTATATACACAAACATATGAAATATCAGTATATATTTAGGTAAATGCAAGTAGTTGAGATAGTTAGGGAGTTAGGTTTGAGTAGGAGAGCAATGAAAAATAAATTTGGAAAATTCAGGAGGAGCAAAATTGTGGAAAGCCTGCTATAAGAGAGTGTGGTATTTGCATATTCTCTGCACACATCGAGAGCCGTGAAAGCATTTTTTTTTTTTTTTTTTTTT
>NW_006785816.1:3966816-4049059 GCF_000442215.2 Lipotes vexillifer
TTTTGCAGTACGCGGGCCTCTCACTGTTGTGGCCTCTCCTGTTGCGGAGCACAGGCTCCGGACGCGCAGGCTCAGCAGCCATGGCTCACGGGCCCAGCCGCTCCGCGGCATGTGGGATCCTCCCGGACTGGGGCACGAATCCGTGTCCCCTGCATCGGCAGGCGGACCCCCAACCACTGTGCCACCAGGGAAGCCCCATGAAAGCATTTTAATATAGAAAAATTATATGTTGAAATTTATTATTTTAGCAGTATTAATTGTTCTATATTTTATCCACACAGCAACATAGAACAGAGATGTAAGAATTACATTTTTTCTTCTCCATATATGCTGCTTTTAAATTTCAATGCTGATTTGCTTCAGAAGTTCACAGAAAATCGTTTCTTACCTTGTGACTGCCTTGGGGATATCATCAAATGGCCATCGTGGTCCAAAGAATCCACACCCACTGGCTATTAATGTGGTCATCTTCTCACTTTTCAAGTTAATTTGAGCTCACATTGCACATCTTAATGCAAGAGAGATTTAAGTTAAGAGGATCCTTTAAAATACATCCTCTTCTTGATGGTGGTAATCTCTGCATTCAACTAGTATGATGTAAGACAACAACTATGACATCATTCATTAGGTTTCTCCAAGGGTCAGAACAGGGAGGGAGGTGGCCTACTAGGAAAATAATGAATCTCTGTGCTTTTTTTCTTCCCCATGTTCTCTTACAGCCTGAACCATACTTTGAGAAAGTAGTTGTGTCAGCTATTTATATACATGTCAACCTGATGATCCTTAAAGACATCAGTCAAATGAATATTATCCAGTATAAATAGAAGATGTATTTTGTCATACATGTACACACACATTCATGCACACACAAAAACACCTGGGTTTGTGAATTTGTATGTGTAGTTATATACGTACATGTTCAATTGGAAGTTCCGTGCTTTTGTGTGTGTGCTTTTGGAGATGTGCGCATGACATGGTGAGGGAAGAGGAGGATCTGAGTATATCCAGCCAGATCAGCTGTATTTATTAATCTAAACAAAATTTATGAGCAAGCATTACTTTAGACTTGAATATGCAAAAATGAATAGACATAGTTCCTGACTTGAAGAATTGTATCTACATCCAGTAGGGATACACACAAAATGAAGAAATAAAATTCAAAATAATACATTCTATGATAGAGCTATAATGCATCTCTGTAGAAACTGAAGAGATGACTGTGGATTCAGACAGTTAATCCTATTCTGCACAATACACTCATCCAAGAATTGAAGCTATGAGAAGAATAAGATACAGACCTTACCTTGAAGGAATTAAAAACTATGAATAGGCAATCAGAGGACAAGTAATTGGTGTTTCATCCATATTTCCCACACATCTACATCCCACGTCAAGTTTTGTTTTGTTTTGGTTTTGTCCTGGATTATTTTAAACTGCTCTTACCTATTGATTTTTTTCTATAAAGAATATGCTGCACCATATCTTTTCAATTTATTGCTTCAATTCCATAATCCCTCACTATGATAGAAGTTTCATTTGAGTTAGATATTTAAGTGAATCCAATCTCTCATTAAATACACATTATTTTAGTGCATATTATGTGTTCCAGGTACACTTCAGAGCTAAACTTGTAGTCTGGATGGATAAATTCAGGCAATGGCTGTATTAATAATCAGACATCTCCTCTAAAGCCTTAATAGCAGAATTAGAAAATGTTTAGAGCATGACAACTACTGCTGCATACCTCTGCTAGAATGAGTTGAAAGCTATTTGGTCACCAAAGAGTGCTCTCTCCTCTTTACCTCTTTAACAAAGGTATTACCATAACATAAGTGTTTATGACATACCCTGTGGGTCACTAAGAACAGAACCAGAACTGCCAATTCATTCTAGATCAGTTCCTAGCAACTGCCAGTTAGTAATAACTTTGAAGTTGGGTAAGAGATGAATATATTTCTTCCAGGGATGAAATATATGATGTTCCAATGAGTGATGTAACTCCATCCTTTTAAGTATGGGGCCGAAATTAAATCATATGTTATTTGACTGTTAAACTTTTAACTTTTCTTTTTTTCCTTCTCTTCCCCATCCTTCTTTATCCCTTCTTTTCCTCCTTTCTTTTTTCTTTCTTTTTGTGTATAGACAGCACATGTGTCATAAAAATAATAGCATACTGGAAAAATAATTTTTTTCTGATTTGGAAAATTTCCTGCCAAATCGATATCTCTTTAATGTAATCATTACCATATCAGGAGAGGAAGTAGATACACATCAAAGACCCTGAGAAATGGTTGAATTAGGGTCAGAATCTTTCCTGTGTGTTAGTGACAAAAAGGAATTGAAATTCATCTCATTTTAGTTCACACTTCAATACCTTGTCCATATTGCTTTTTTTTTTTAAGAGGGAGAGGTAAAAAATAAGATACTGCTACTCTAAGTTTGACAAATTGTAAAATATTTCTGTTAAATCAGTCCTCTTCCTGCCTTTCCCACTCATTGGCATGTGAACTTCTTTTTCTTTCCAAATGAGTCAGTTGAATGTCAACATTGCTCTAAGTAGAAGATGCTATCATGCCATCACAAAAGCAAAACAAGTAAAAACAAAATAAACAAAATGCTGCTTTTCCACTTAGCAGCATTTGCTGTCCTCAGGATATGGTGATGTGTACTTCACTTTAAATGGTCTCTTCACTGAATTCTATCAAATACTCTCCCCCATAACCAAATGGACATGTGGATGAAAATTTCTCCATCTGAACTAAGGAAGCATTAACAGCCTAAACATTTTTAACAAGACTGGTTTTATTTCACCTTATTAAAATATTTCCATGGCTCCCAGAATACCTTTCTTTTTTAGACATTGAGGTGTTGGGCTAGGATTGATTCCAAGGTTATTCTGTTGCCAATACATTTGAGTTCATAATATCATTAAAACTGAAGAAATATGAAAAGCCTGAAACAGAAAGTCAAATATAACTAAAGGAACACATACTCTTTCATTTTGCTGTTCAGTTTACTCAGAGCAAAGAAAAAGCAAAACAGGCCATAGGAAGTGTTCAGTAAATAAGTTTTGAATGAATATCTATAGACAAAGAGGGAAATCACCAGATAAAATAAAAATTACTGGTCCTTTTTCATAAAGTAGTAGGTTCTACATTTAACTTTTTGCATGTAGGCCACTAGAGTAAAGACTATACAGAAATTGGGGCATTTGCATTTTTTTCTCTAATAGTATTCCTCATAGAGAGAGCAGTGGGCAAGAGGGAGGCTGGGTGATAGTCCTTTATTTATTTCTACCTCAGTATACATTTACTTTGTTTCTGTTTTATTGGTTTCTGCTGGCCCAAGGATAAATCTATTTTATTGTACTAAAAAACTCTATATAGTGGTATAGAAGGAAGGGCCCATTTTTTAATCAGATTGTTGGTCTTTATAATGTTAACTTGTGTGAGTTCTTTGTATATTTTGGATATTAACCCCTTATCAGATGCATCTTTGGCCAATATCTTCTCCTATTCAGTAGGTGGCCTCTTCATTTTGTTGATAGTTTCTTTGCTGTACAAAAGCTTTTTAGTTTGACATAGTCTCATTTTTAATTTTTGCTTTTGTTTCCCTTGCCTGAGGAGACATACCGAAAATATATAGCTAAGGCTGGTATCAAAGAACATACTGCCTGTGTTTTCTCCTAGGAGTTTTATGGTTTCAGGCCTTACATTTAGATATTTAATCTATTTTAAGTTTATTTTTGTATATGGTGTAAGAAAGTAGTCCAGTTTGATTCCCTTGCATGCGGCTGTCCAGTTCTCCAAACACCATTTATTGAAGAGGCTGTCTTTCCTCCATTGTATATTCTTCCTCCTTTGTTGTAGATTAATTGACCATAAAAGTTTAAGTTTATTTCTGGGCCCTCTATTGTGTTCCATTGATTTTTGTGTCTGTTTTTGTGCCAGTACTATACTGTTTTGGTTACTAGAGCTTTGTACTATAGTTTGAAGTCCAGGAGTGTGATACCTCCAGCTTCGTTCTTCTTGCTCAAGATTGTGTTGGCTATTTGGTGTTTTTTGTGTTTCCATACAAATTTTAGAATTATTTGTTCCAGTTCTGTGAAAAATATCATTGGTATTTTCATAGGAATTGCATTGAATATGTAGGTTGTTTTGGGAAATATAGTCATTTTAACAATATTAATTCTTCCAATCCATGAGCACAGTATATCTTTCCATTTGTGTTGTCTTCAATTTCTTTCATCAGTGTCTTATAGTTTTCTGAGTACAGGTCTTTTGCCTCCTTGGTTAGATTTATTCCTAGGTATTTTATTCTTTTTTATGCAATTGTGAATGGAATTATTTTTCTCTGATAGTTCATCGTTAATGTATAGAAATGCAGCACATTTCTGCATAGTAATTTTGTTTCCTGCAACTTTAATGAATTCATTTATTAGTTCCAGTAGTTTTTTGGTGGCATTTTTAGGATTTTCTATATATAGAATCATGTCATCTGCAAACAGTTGCAGTTTCTTCATTTTCAATTTGAATTTCTTTTTTTTTTTTTTTTTTAACATCTTTATTGGGGTATAATTGCTTTACAATGGTGTGTTGGTTTCTGCTTTATAACAGAGTGAGTCAGTTATACATATATATATGTTCCCATATCTCTTCCCTCTTTGTCTCCCTCCCTCCCACCCTCCCTATCCCACCCCTCCAGACAGCCACAAAGAACCGAGCCGGTTTCCCTGTGCCATGCGGCTGCTTCCCACTGGCTATCTACCTTACGTTTGTTAGTATATATATGTCCATGTCTCTCTCTCGCCCTAACACACCTCACCCTTCCCCCTTCCCATATCCTCAAGTCTGTTCTCCAGTAGGTCTCTGTCTTTATTCCTGTTTTACCCCTAGGTTCTTCATAACATTTTTTTTTCTTAAATTCCATATATATGTGTTAGCATACGGTATTTGTCCTTCTCTTTCTGACTTACTTCACTCCGTATGACAGACTCTAGATCTATCCACCTCATTACAAATAGCTCAATTTCGTTTCTTTTTATGGCTGAGTAATATTCCATTGTATATATGTGCCACATCTTCTTTATCCATTCATCCGACGACGGGCACTTAGGTTGTTTCCATCTCCGGGCTATTGTAAATAGAGCTGCAATGAACATTTTGGTACATGACTCTTTCTGAATTCTGGTTTCCTCAGGGTATATACCTAGTAGTGGGATTGCTGGGTCATATGGTAGTTCTATTTGTAGTTTTTTAAGGAACCTCCATACTGTTCTCCATAGTGGCTGAACCAATTCACATTCCCACCAGCAGTGCAAGAGTGTTCCCTTTTCTCCACACCCTCTCCAGCATTTATTGTTTCTAGATTTTTTGATGATGGCCATTCTGACTGGTGTGAGATGATATCTCATTGTAGTTTTGATTTGCATTTCTCTAATGATTAATGATGTTGAGCATTCTTTCATGTGTTTGTTGGCAGTCTGTATATCTTCTTTGGAGAAATGTCTATTTAGGTCTTCTGCCCATTTTTGGATTGGGTTGTTTATTTTTTTGTTATTGAGCTGCATGAGCTGCCTGTAAATTTTAGAGATTAATCCTTTGTCAGTTGATTCATTTGCAAATATTTTCTCCCATTCTGAGGGCTGTCTTTTGGTCTTGTTTATGGTTTCCTTTGCTGTGCAAAAGCTTTGAAGTTTCATTAGGTCCCATTTGTTTATTTTTGTTTTTATCTCCATTACTCTAGGAGATGGGTCAAGAAGGATCTTGCTGTGATTTATGTCATAGAGTGTTCTGCCTATGTTTTCCTCTAAGAGTTTGATAGTTTCTGGCCTTACATTTAGGTCTTTAATCCATTTTGAGCTTATTTTTGTGTATGGTGTTAGGGAGTGATCTAATCTCATACTTTTACATGTACCTATCCAATTTTCCCAGCACCACTTATTGAAGAGGCTGTCCTTTCTCCACTGTATATTCCTGCCACCTTTATCAAAGATAAGGTGACCATATGTGCATGGGTTTATCTCTGGGCTTTCTATCCTATTCCATTGATCTATCTTTCTGTTTTTGTGCCAGTACCATACTGTCTTGATTACTGTAGCTTTGTAGTATAGTCTGAAGTCAGGCAGCCTGATTCCTCCAGCTCCATTTTTTGTTCTCAAGATTGCTTTGGCTATTCGGGGTCTTTTGTGTTTCCATACAAATTGTGAAATTTTTTGTTCTAGTTCTGTGAAAAATGCCAGTGGTAGTTTGATAGGGATTGCATTGAATCTATAGATTGCTTTGGGAAGTAGAGTCATTTTCACAATGTTGATTCTTCCAATCCAAGAACATGGTATATCTCTCCATCTGTTTGTATCATCTTTAATTTCTTTCATCAGTGTCTTATAATTTTCTGCATACAGGTCTTTTGTCTCCTTAGGTAGGTTTATTCCTAGATATTTTATTCTTTTTGTTGCAATGGTAAATGGGAGTGTTTTCTTGATTTCACTTTCAGATTTTTCATCATTAGTATATAGGAATGCCAGAGATTTCTGTGCATTAATTTTGTATCCTGCTACTTTACCAAATTCATTGATTAGCTCTAGTAGTTTTCTGGTAGCATCTTTAGGATTCTCTATGTATAGTATCATGTCATCTGCAAACAGTGACAGCTTTACTTCTTCTTTTCCGATTTGGATTCCTTTTATTTCCTTTTCTTCTCTGATTGCTGTGGCTAAAACTTCCAAAACTATGTTGAATAAGAGTGGTGAGAGTGGGCAACCTTGTCTTGTTCCTGACCTTAGTGGAAATGCTTTCAGTTTTTCGCCATTGAGGATGATGTTGGCTGTGGGCTTGTCATATACGGCCTTTATTATATTGAGGAAAGTTCCCTCTACACCTACTTTCTGCAGGGTTTTTATCATAAATGGGTGTTGAATTTTGTCAAAAGCTTTCTCTGCATCTATTGAGATGATCATATGGTTTTTCTCCTTCAATTTGTTAATATGGTTAATCACATTGATAGATTTGCGTATATTGAAGAATCCTTGCATTCCTGGAATAAACCCCACTTGATCATGGTGTATGATCCTTTTAATGTGCTGTTGGATTCTGTTTGCTAGTATTTTGTTGAGGATTTTTGCATCTATGTTCATCAGTGATATTGGCCTGTAGTTTTCTTTCTTTGTGACATCCTTGTCTGGTTTTGGTATCAAGGTGATGGTGGCCTCGTAGAATGAGTTTGGGAGTGTTCCTCCCTCTGCTATATTTTGGAAGAGTTTGAGAAGAATAGGTGTTAGCTCTTCTCTAAATGTTTGATAGAATTCGCCTGTGAAGCCATCTGGTCCTGGGCTTTTGTTTGTTGGAAGATTTTTAATCACAGTTTCAATTTCAGTGTTTGTGATTGGTCTGTTCATATTTTCTATTTCTTCCTGATTCAGTCTTGGCAGTTTGTGCATTTCTAAGAATTTGTCCATTTCTTCCAGATTGTCCATTTTATTGGCATAGAGTTGCTTGTAGTAATCCCTCATGATTTTTTGTATTTCTGCAGTGTCAGTTGTTACTTCTCCTTTTTCATTTCTGATTCTATTGATTTGAGTCTTCTCCCTTATTTTCTTGATGAGTCTGGCTAATGGTTTATCAATTTTGTTAATCTTCTCAAAGAACCAGCTTTTAGTTTTATTGATCTTTGCTATTGTTTCCTTCATTTCTTTTTCATTTATTTCTGATCTGATTTTTATGATTTCTTTCCTTCTGCTAACTCTGGGGTTTTTTTGTTCTTCTTTCTCTAATTGCTTGAGGTGCAAGGTTAGGTTGTTTATTCGAGATGTTTCCTGCTTCTTAAGGTGGGCTTGTATTGCTATAAACTTCCCTCTTAGAACTGCTTTTGCTGCATCCCATAGGTTTTGGGTCGTTGTATCTCCATTGTCATTTGTTTCTAGGTATTTTTTAATTTCCTCTTTGATTTCTTCAGTGATCACTTCGTTACTAAGTAGTGTATTGTTTAGCCTCCATGTGTTTGTATTTTTTACTGCTCTTTTCCTATAATTGATATCTAATCTCATGGCGTTGTGGTCGGAAAAGATACTTGATATAATTTCAATTTTCTTAAATTTACCAAGGCTTGATTTGTGACCCAAGATATGATCTATCCTGGAGAATGTTCCATGAGCACTTGAGAAAAATGTGTATTCTGTTGTTTTTGGATGGAGTGTCCTATAAATATCAATTAAGTCCATCCTGTTTAATGTATCATTTAAAGCTTGTGTTTCCTTATTTATTTTCATTTTGGATGATCTGTCCATTGGTGAAAGTGGGGTGTTGAAGTCCCCTACTATGAATGTGTTACTGTCGATTTCCCCTTTTATGGCTGCTAGTTTTTGCCTTATGTATTGAGGTGCTCCTATGTTGGGTGCATAAATATTTACAATTGTTATATCTTCTTCTTGGATCGATCCCTTAATCATTATGTAGTGTCCTTCTTTGTCTCTTCTGATAGTCCTTATTTTAAAGTCTATTTTGTCTGATATGAGAATTGCTACTCCAGCTTTCTTTTGGTTTCCATTTGCATGGAATATCTTTTTCCATCCCCTTACTTTCAGTCTGTATGTGTCTCTAGGTCTGAAGTGGGTCTCTTGTAGACAGCATATATATGGGTCTTGTTTTTGTATCCATTCAGCCAATCTGTGTCTTTTGGTGGGAGCATTTAGTCCATTTACATTTAAGGTAATTATCGATATGTATGTTCCTATTCCCATTTTCTAAATTGTTTTGGGTTCGTTATTATAGGACTTTTCCTTCTCTTGTGTTTTTGTCTAGAGAAGTTCCTTTAGCATTTGTTGTAAAGCTGGTTTGGTGGTGCTGAACTCTCTCAGCTTTTGCTTGTCTGTAAAGGTTTTAATTTCTCCATCAAATCTGAATGAGATCCTTGCTGGGTAGAGTAATCTTGGTTGCAGGTTTTTCTCCTTCATCACTTTCAGTATGTCCTGCCACTCCCTTCTGGCTTGTAGAGTTTCTGCTGAGAGATCAGCTGTTAACCTTATGGGGATTCCCTTGTGTGTTATTTGTTGTTTTTCCCTTGCTGCTTTTAATATGCTTTCTTTGTATTTAGTTTTTGACAGTTTGATTAATATGTGTCTTGGCGTATTTCTCCTTGAATTTATCCTGTATGGGACTCTCTGTGCTTCCTGGACTTGATTAACGATTTCCTTTCCCATATTAGGGAAGTTTTCAACTATAATCTCTTCAAATATTTTCTCAGTCCCTTTCTTTTTCTCTTCTTCTTCTGGAACCCCTATAATTCGAATGTTGGTGCGTTTAATGTTGTCCCAGAGGTCTCTGAGACTGTCCTCAGTTCTTTTCATTCTTTTTTCTTTATTCTGCTCTGCAGTAGTTATTTCCACTATTTTATCTTCCAGGTCACTTATCCGTTCTTCTGCCTCATTTATTCTGCTATTGATCCCATCTAGAGTATTTTTCATTTCATTTATTGTGTTGTTCATCATTGTCTGTTTCATCTTTATTTCTTCTAGGTCCTTGTTAACTGCTTCTTGCATTTTGTCCATTCTATTTCCAAGATTTTGGATCATCTTTACTATCATTATTCTGAACTCTTTTTCAGGTAGACTGCCTATTTCCTCTTCATTTGTTAGGTCTGGTGGGTTTTTATCCTGCTCCTTCATCTGCTGTGTGTTTTTCTGTCTTCTCATTTTGCTTATCTTACTGTGATTGGGTTCACCTTTTTGCAGGCTGCAAGTTCGTAGCTCCCGTTGTTTTTGATGTCTGTCTCCAGTGGCTAAGGTTGGTTCAGTGCGTTGTGTAGGCTTCCTGGTGGAGGGGACTAGTGGCTGTGTTGTGGTGTATGAGGCTAGATCTTGTCTCTCTAGTGGGCAGGTCCACGTCTGGTGGTGTGTTTTGGGGTGTCTGTGGACTTATTATGATTTTAGGCAGCCTCTCTGCTAGTGGGTGGGGTTGTGTTCCTGTTTTGCTATATGGTTGGCATAGGTTGTCCAGCACTGTAGCTTGCTGGTCGTTGAGCGAAGCTGGGTGCTGGTGTTGAGATGGAGATCTCTGGGAGATTTTCGCCGTTTGATATTATGTGGGGCTGGGAGGTCTCTTCTTGACGAGTGTTCTGAAGTTGGCTCTCCCACCTCAGAGGCAGAGTCCTGACTCCTGGCTGGAGCAGCAAGAGCCTTTCATCCACTCGGCTTTTGGGAGGTCTGAGGTCTCCTGCCAGCGTTCAGTAGGTGTTCTGTAGGAGTTGCTCCACGTGTAGATGTATTTCTGGTGTATCTGTGGGGAGGAAGGTGATCTCTGCGTCTTACTCCTCCGCCATCTTGGAAAGAGTCTCCTGAATTTCTTTTATTTATTTATTTTTTTTGTGTGCAATTGCTGTGGCTAGGACTTCCAGTACTAAATTGAATAAAAATGGCAAGTGTGGGCATCCTTGTCTTGTTCCTGATCTTAAAGAAAATGTTTTCAGCTTTTTACTGTTGAATATGATGTTAACTGTAAGCTTGTCATATATGGCCTTTATTAGGTTGAGGTATGTTCCCTCTACATCCACTTTGTTGAGAGTTTTTATCATAAATGAATGTTGATTTTGTCAGAACTTTTTCTGCATTTATTGATTTTCTTCTTCAATTTGTTAATGAGGTGTATCACATTGATTGATTTGTGCATATTGAATGATCCTTGCATCCCTGGGATAAATCCCATTTGATCATAGTGTATAATCCTTTTAATGTATTGTTGAATTTGGTTTGCTAATATTTCATTGAGGATTTTTGCATCTATATTCATCAGGGATTTGGGTCTGTACTTTTCTTTTTTTTGTGGTGTTTTTGTCTGATTTAGTATCAGAGTGATGCAGGCTTCGTAGAATGAGATCAGAAGTTTCCTTCCTCTGAAATGTTTTGGAATAGTTTGGGAAGGATAGGTGTTAACTCTTCTTTAAATGTTCGGTGAAATTTGCCTGTGAAGACATCTTGTCCTGTACTGTTGTTTGTTGGGAGTTTTAAAAAAATTATTGATTCAGTTTCATTACTGGTAAATGGTCTGTTCATATTTTCTATTTCTTCTTATTCAGTTTTGGGAGATTGTACATTTCTAGGAATTTGTCCATTTCTTCTAGGTTGTCAACCAGTCTTTATTCAGTGTCTTGTAGTCATTTTGGTTGTCTGAAGCTCATTGTCTAGTATATTCGTTAGGAAGTGCTCATGGGAAAAATATTCCTTGAGGTCTTGCTTATTGATAACGGTTGTCTGTGCTTTTTATACTTGAAGTTCAGTATTACTGAATATAAAATCCTTGGCTCACATTTTCTTTCCTTAACTCATTATTGACTGGGGGATTTTTGCAGAAACTAACACGTGTGGCTGGCGATTTTTCTTTTGGTTGGCCAAAAACTAATTCTGTTATTTCACTAACACTTTGAGGATTATTACATTCAATAGTTACACCTGACACACCTGTAAAGTCTTCTAATTTTGTGAAATGTTCTCTTCAATCCACTCTTCTGTAGAAGCGAAGGAGCATTCTCCAGCACCATGAATTTCATTTTCACTTTCCATATCAGAATCAATCACTAAGGTTTTTTGTCTTTTTTTTGGTCTAATATTCATATTGTCTGAATCAGAACTATATTCTGAAGAACTATCATCTTTTGAGACACTAGTATATATGTCGCTCAGACAATCAGAAAATTCACTGAAAAATTCTTCTTCACTCAAAATTTGGCAATGCATCATTTTTGAAAATTTTGCATTTATAATATACACAAGGTTGGAACAAAAACCTAACAGAGCAAAATGTGAATAACAACAATCATAAGTTGTATAATGAACCCTTGATCAATTTTAAGCTCTAACAACTTCCCCCGGTGATGATAATTGTATCTTTCTCTAAAAATATATTGATAGGTCTCTGGTGAATAATGTGTTAAGTGTCTTAAGTATGTTACTTTATTTTCTTCTGGCATAAAGTGTTGCTGATTAAAAGTTTGTTAATGTAGTTTTCTGTTCTTTATAAGTCACACATGTTTTTTGCGTAAAAGGCCAAATTTTTTTTCTTTTTTACAAGGTCTAGTAATTTTATTAGACTATGTTTTGATGTTGGTTATTCTGCACGGATAGTCAGTTATATGGTGTGCTCTTTCAATAGGTAGTTTCACATCCTTTTAAAAAATATCAGTGGGCGGGGCTTCCCTGGTGGCGCAGTGGTTGAGAGTCCACCTGCCAATGCAGGGGACATGGGTTTGTGCCCTGGTCCGGGAAGATCTCACATGCCACGGAGTGGCTAGGCACGTGAGCCATGGCTGCTGAGCCTGCGCGTCCGGAGCCTGTGCTACACAACGGGAGAGGCCACAACAGTGAGAGGCCCATGTACTGCAAAAAACAACAACAACAAATATCAGGAATACTTTCTTGAATTATAATTTAAAAATTTTGTTTTGCTCTTTTCCTTGGGTTTTCATCTTCAGGGACTCCTAATACTCATATATTGCAACTTCTTTACCTATCTCAAATGTCATTTTCTCTTAAATTCATTTTATCACTCTTCATCTCATTATAATTTAATTTTTTCTTCTTTTGATTTTCTAATTTTAATTCTTTATTTGTTGCATTTATTTACTCATGTATTCTAGTATAGCTTACATTTTTAAAAGATTTTAAATTTCTAATTCTGTTTTGAATTGAATCACCTTATTTCTGACTTTTCTACTTTTGATTTATGTTATTTCATGTTCTATATCATTAATATAGATCGGTTCTTCTGAAATAATAGTTTGCAGTTTTGATCTTTTTTTCTATCTTTCATGTCTTTCTGGTGTGATTTCATTGTGATTATATGGGATTTGACCTTGATACATTTTAAGTTGTTCATTTCTTATAAAATTATATTTGGAATGTTTAGAAAGTAGTAGTAGATTTTTCTGACTTCACAGACCTCCCCCTTCTGCTATCTGCATACAGTGTTAAAAATATAGCACCTTGCTTTCTGAGATTTTCTGGCTCTGTTCAGCTTCCCCACTATTATCAGTATCTTCTTCCTTTTTTGTCTCTTTCTTGCTAAACCATGCCTCCAGTCCCAGTAATTTCTCTTCAGTATAGAGACCTGTGCCCTTGTGTGTCAAGTGTGAGAGTTCCTAGATAGCAGACTGCTTCACCTTTAAAGAACTTACAACAGGTCCTTTACACTCACATGCTGCTGGAGTGAACAATATCTTTCTCAGTTTCAGCCACTCTTCTCAAATTGGCATGTTGTATTTTTCAGGTATTATCTATTAGGAGTTTTTTGGCTTTCTTATTCTTTGGGTCATCAAATGCCTTGTTATTTTCCTCTGCTTTCTCCCACACAGATGCCAATGACACAAAGGTCTTGTGACTATTGGTAGTTTGTCTCTACCTGCTTGTATTTTGAGGTTGTGTTGTACCTTGTTACCCAGTGTGTTGAATTTTTGTTTTTGCTATCTAGGTGCTATCTTTTTAATGTGGTGATACAGGAGGACTATGCTAAAAAACTATGCTGCCACTACTATCTTCCTAGAATCTCACAACAGTTGTTCTTTTTATAGATAAGGTACCTGAGGCCCAAGGAGGTACAGTTATTTGCCCAAGATCACACAGCTAGCTGCCTAAGATAAATGTACTTGAAAGCACCTTGATTGGGACCTGGTACAGAAAGTCTGCTTAATGCATGCTCTTTCCTTCCTACTTCCCTCTCCCCCCTCCTCTCTTCTTCCTATCCTTCCTCGCTTCCTTCATTGCCTCCAGTTCTTCCTCATTCCCTCCAGAGCCTAGATTTAAACCCAGTTATTTCTGACTTCAAAGCCTCTGCAAGCTCATTTAATATGCTATGCTTCTACCCCATGATGTGAAGTCACTGGAGCTTTTAATTCAGCAAAACCATTTAAACAAAATTAGTTTCACCAAAACCTACACTTGTCTTGCTCTAAGAACATTTTCCTCTCTGGTTTTATGCTCACATACTTTTCAAATGGAATCTATAAATGTCAGATTCTGTGACACATGCCTCCTTAAAATATGGTTTGTTAGAAGTAAATCGATGCTTTTATTTTAATGAATATATTTACAGGCATTTTATGTAATTCTTTGAAAGCCTTTTTCATCTCCCACCTCCATCCAGGAAACCACATTTGATAAGAAGTAAATGAAATCTGAACCTAAAAAACCTTGATTTCACTTTCAAATTTAAAATCCACAGAATTTAAAGAGATTTTAAACTTGACCAAAGTCAAATGTCCTGCTTTTGAAAACTCTTATAAAAGCACTACTTTGATTTGAAAACTTTACTGCTCTGGGACCCAAGTTCATAAAATCCCAAGCTCCTTTGGTTAGGGTGTTTGACTCCTGATGATACTTGATTGAAAATGATTCATTCAAAAATTGGACACACCATGAAGGCTCCCAAGGAATTTATACAAGTACACTCTGTTATGTAAAAACTCCCAATATACTAATTCTCCATAATCCTCTACGTAAGGCCAATTAGTAATTAGATCTTAGTGAGCAAAATTTTGCCTAAGGCATTAAGTCACCACACAAATCCTAAGGGATTCATAGCTCTTTTTCCAGCCAATGCCTTTATAAAATCCTGTTCCAGTTTTTGGCTCTATAATGGGTTTCCCAGGTTGGTGATACATCAACAGAAAATGCCATTTCCTTATTTTTTTTCTCCTTGAACTTCCTGCTCTTACTGTGCAGGCTTAGTTCTTACTGTTTGAATTTACTTATTGTGGTTTGCATAAAATTATCCTACACTCATCTACACATAGTAGATAATGGTTATTTGCCTATAAATCTAAGGGGTACTGAGTTTTATATACCTTCCTGCTCTGTGGGCACTCTCTGAACAAATGAGCAGTTGTTTTTGAAACATTTTTTATTTTTATGGGATTTGGAACTGTTTCTCCTTGTTGCTTTGTTGCTTTTTAGCAGCTTGAGGCTCCTTCTTTCTTGGTGTTTACTCTGGAGCTGGTGTGAACAGAGGCTCTTGGAAATGGTGGAGTGTTAATATCCTGGAGTGTGTCTTGCTTCATGTGAAAGATTGCTTCTCTAGGCTGCTGGGAGCTGCAGCAGAAGCAAGCCTTTCACAACACACACAGAAATACACGCAGAGTCATGAATGGCCACACACCTACGCTCACCCTCTCACATTCTCTGATTTCGTATGTGCAGAAACAGGCCAGGAAATCTGACTCCATGTTGATTGGAACATTACTTTGCATTCATTTACAGAATATTTGGAACCTCACATATGTTTCTCATTAATGCTCATGTTTTATTGTTCTATGTAATTTTTTAAAAATTAAATAAACCTGTATCAGAAATTGTCACTTTGCTTTAAAGAAGCACAATTAACTCCCTTTGGGGAAGCAAAGAAAGAATGAGATGAAATATATTTCTGTTCCTTTACATGTATTTCCATAAATGAGACTGGCATTAAGACATAATAATGAATTTGAGGTTCAACGGATTTTTAAATAGCTTTTGAACAAATCGAGCACAAAGTGGCATTACTTACACAAAGAAACTCATTTAAAACAGAGCCCATTAATGAAATGTGGTTTAAAGTCATGTCTGTCTTAAATATATGTTCAGAATTAAAAGTTACTGGGCCAGAGACTGAAAGTTAAGTAAGCTGATACCTGAATATTATAACTGTAAATTTGGAGGTACATTAATTTTTTTAACCCACAAAGGTGTGATTTGGTAAAGTCATATCCAGCATAATATTCTTAGGCCTTAATGACTTCATAAATTTCCAAAAATTCAGTTATTTGAATCTATTTCTATTTTTCTTAACAACCTACAGGCTGTTCCCAAACTCAGCCTGGTTATGTTGTAGCCCCTTTAAAAAAAAAGGAAAAAAAAAGCCTATCTATCTGTTGGGCTGTGCCCCACAGGCCTGCAAGGTCTGTGCTTGCCCAGCTTCAAGACCTAAGAGCCCAGAGTCAGCAACAGAGACATCAATGGTTTAATGGATGGGGAAGTTTACACATCTGAAGCAGGGTCCTAGAGCAACACCCCACTGTGTTCGGCAGATGGTAGGCAGGACACAGGGGTAGTCTTTGTTCCCGGGGAGGGGGCAGGAGAAGAGGAGATTACCAGTTATAGGGGAATTGATGTCAGGTGGGCTTATTAGTTACCAGGGAAACCAGTAGAGGGGCACGCCCCTCACTGCCCCTTTGATAATGACAGTCACTAGCTGGGGCCTGGGGCAACTATGCAGGATGGTCAGTCATATGAGTAGGGTATAGGTGAAGCAGGCACTGGTCAGGCAGGGGATGTACAGAGAGCAAGGGAGCAACCCTCTTCAGGGGCCTGACCATACTCTATCTACCTATCTATGTATCTATCTATCATCTATCTACATATCTGAATCCAAGTGGCTAAATCAAGTGTTCCAAGACCCAGATATCAGGTTCACATCACCTCCTGACTCCTTACCTATTCTTTCAGTTCACTCTTTCATTCTACACGTTTTGGATAGTGTTTTTAATATTAATCATATTTTTTATGTCCTATATTTGACATCTTGGGATCCTTGAGGACCCAGGAGGGAACTGCCCTTCCCAGGATTATTTAGTTCCTAAAGATAGCAAACAACTTGCCTGTGAGCACACCTTTGATATGCAAACCAACCAATCAGAGCCCATACCTCCAACCACCTCCATTATATATTCTTATACACCAAGCCAATAGTCTCCCTGCGACTAGGTAACAGACAACTGGGAAACACCCCTATAGTCTAGAACCCACTGGAATTATTCAAACTATCTGATCCTAAACTATCCACTGTGTACTTACCCTGCCTCACCCATTCCTCCTCTCAAAAACCCCAATACGTCTCTGCCTCATGAGTTTTTCTTCTCCCCTCTGCCTCCTGACTGATCCAAGTGCTTCGTTGTGTGGCCCTGCAAGCCATGGAGTGCTCCCTCTTCCTGGGAACTGTAGTAATAAGCCATCTTTCAATAGCAGTCATTCCTGATCTGTTGGCCTCACCATACCTGATTAAAACAAATCCTGGGTACATTTTAGTACATTTTGGTACCCATCCCTATCATAGACTCCTGGCCTTTCTTTAGCTCTTTTTGTTTCCTATTCCTAAAGAGCTTTCTGACTCTGGACCATGCCTAACACTATTAGATACTCATTTTTAGTGAGGTATCCTCTTGTAAAATTCCTGTTTATAAAACTTTAAAACTCACAGAGGAGCACCTTGAATTAAGGGTGGTTAGACATCAGCCAAGTCCCTGGCTTTTGAGGTAAAGGTGTTCCATCCTGCCAGGCATAACCCAATCTCCAATGCTGCCTCAGAGATGGAGATGGTTTCAACAGTAATGTACTTCTGCTGTGCGTCCCCTAGGCTCTGCTATTATCTCAAGCCCACAGCGAGTCTTACCTTATTAATCATGCTTCAGATCCCAGTTCTCCCATGGAGTGTAAGAACCTTCTGCCTAATCTTCCAGGCTCATTTCTGCATCTTCTTACGTATTTTCTCCACCATTTCCACCCAACAGTCTCCTTACTATCTAGCCAAAGTTGTACCAATCCTTAAATCCTTTATGAAATCTCCAATAATACCCCCTTTCTTAATCTGATTATATTTCATTGAACATTTTGTCATTTGTTTTCTTTTCCTCTTTATTTCATGTGCATTTTTCTTGTGTAGCTGGATTATTAGATTTTAAAATACTTGGCACTGTAGAAAAGCTTGGAATTTGGAGTCAGAAGACTTGAGCACATGTGCTAATTTTATTACTTACAAGCTGCATTAGTCTGCTTGGACTTCCATACTACAATACTACAGGCTGGGTGACTTAGACAACAGAAATTTATTTTCTCACAGTTCTGGAGGCTAAAAGTCCCAGATCAAGGTAATGCAAGGTTGGTTCCTAGTAAAGAATCTTTTCCTGGCATGTAAACAACCACCTTCTCACTTTATCCTCATATGGTCTTTCTAGGGTGCATACGTTTGGCATTTGGAAAGAGAGAGAAAGAAAGAGAGCTTTTCTTTTTTTTTTTGCGGTACATGGGCCCCTCACCGCTGCGGCCTCTCCCGTTGCGGAGCACAGGCTCCGAACGCGTACGCCCAGCGGCCACGGCTCACTGGCCCAGGCACTCTGCGGCACGCGGGATCTTCCCGGACCGGGGCACGAACCCGCGTCCCCTGCATCGGCAGGCGGACTCTCAACCACTGCGCCACCAGGGAAGCCCTCTTTTTCTTTTTTAGAAAGAGCTTTCTGGTGTCTGTTCTTTTAAGAGCACCAATCTCATCAGATCAATGCTCCACCTTATGTCCTAACTTAACCTTAATCATTTTCCTAGATGCCCCATCTCCAAATACAGATATACTGGGGGTTGGGGCTTCAACATATGAATTTTGAGGAGACATGAACATTCCAAGTGACTATGACAATATCTTTACTTTTGAAAATGAGAATACTACTACCTGAAATTTCTTCCCAATGCCTTCCAAAGGGCTGAACCATGTTAAGTGCTCAAAGATAGTTACTGTATAGAATTTTAGGTAAAAAATTTTATTCTGTGTATTTATCAAATTGATATAGCAGGACAATAAGTAAATTTATGTCATCTGAGTCTCTGAAGTTAACTTTTCTGGCTTGAAGTGTTGGATATTGGCTGCTAGAAAGGAGTCACATTTTTGCAGCTGGTTCTTTCCATTACCGCCACACATAGGATGAAATAGTCTATGGTATCAAATTCTCTCTCTCTCTCTCTCTAAAAAGAAATTTTAAAGAACACTTCAGAGGAAACCATCTTATTTATCATACTGTCAAACTAGCTTCCAACTCCAGTGTGAAAATCTCAGAGTTCTAGCTGAAATATGGAAAGGCCCTTTACAATTACATGTCATAGTTATAGAGGCCAGTTTTGTTCTATTTGGAATTTGGTACTACTTTTCAGTAAGTTCTATTTCATCCCTTCCAGGTCTACTAGACTTTGTCTTTTAGACTCTCTTCCTAAAGAAACAAAAACTCTTTTTGGTGAATATTAGGTAAAAAATTCAAGTTAAAATTGCCAACCCAGGCTACTGCTTAGAACTTCAAGTTGGTTATTCAGTCCTTCCTGATTCCCAGATCATGGATCTTTTGAAATAATATTTTTATGTGCTGCCACCAGTTATTACCAGCTCTTCCTTTGACTTATCCCCAAATTTCTCTTTGTTCTCGCTTTCTTTCTGCTCCATTCCTAGTTAAGTTCTCATCATGCTCCAAGGAAAACACATTATTTTCTTCTTTAAACATTCTTTCTCATCTGAATTCCTATTCTCAGTTAATGGTATCACTTTTCATCTTGTTGACCGAATTAGAAACTTTGGAATCAGTTTTAATTCCTTCTACTTTTACATTCCTCACATGTAATTTAATTGATCACTGAATCATGATGCTTCTCTCTCTTGAATACCTCTGAATTCATTCATTTATTCAGTAAGCATTTATTGAGAACTGTTTATGTACCAGGTACTAGGAATTCAATGGTGAGTGAGATCAGCCTGGTCCTCACAGTCACTGGTTTTATGGTCTAGTGGGAAATGAGTTTTCTCTGCTTGGGAAAATGGTGGTTACTCTGAACTCATTGAAGGGATATCAGGGCAACGGGAATACAGAGGGAATAGAAGGTGCAAAGCCCTGGGAACAAAAGAAAAAATGTCTATTAGTGAAATGGAACCAATCTCAATAATTACAAATGCCTTCTAAGTTAGAGGTTCTCTCACCTCTAACTAATCTTTTGTTTGCTGATAAACCTGTCTTTCTACAATACAGACTTGATTATTATACCCTTGTTTAAGAACTATTGATGAATTCTCATTATCTATAAAGTCTAAACTCAGCATATGATACATAACCCTGTGCGGGATACCTCTAGCTATCCCACATTACTTGCCATTTCCCAAATAAAAATGAACTTTAAATTTTCATGAAAATGCACTTTAAATTTGCTTGTTCCTTCTACATTTGTTCACCTGATAAACTCACTTTAGACTCAGTTTTAATGTCATCATTATGAAAACTTCCCTGACCCTCCAATTTTTCAAATAAAAATAATTGCTTTTTTGTCTTTGCTTTTGTAGCTAGTCACAAGTTCATACTGTTTCTATGACTGCCTTCATAGCCAGATTATGTATTTTTCAAGCCCTCTGACTATCTTTATTGCTTTTCTAGCTCTGAAACAGTGTTCAGTAACACATCAGAGGTGTTCAGTAAATATATACTAAATTAAGCTGAATTCACTCTTTCACAAATACTTTTATCTCCTCAATGGAATCAATGCACTTGACTCCTTATGTTTGATTTTTCTCCTTCCCATTTTTAGAAATCATTTGTCCATTAAACTCAGGCCTTGCATTTAACCAAGAAATATTTTTAATAAAAGTAAAACTACTTGTGGAGTGCACCGCTGAGTTAATATGAGAATTATCAACCTTTTATAAAGTTGGGCTTACAATAACATACATTTCCTTATGTAGATACTGACATCCTGATGTTGATTATTTTTTTTAATTTATTTATTTTTAAATTTTATTTATTTTATGTTTTTGGCTGTGTTGGGTCTTCGTTGCTGCATATGGGCTTTTCTCTGGTTGCGTAGAGCAGGGGCCACTCTTCGTTGCAGTGCACAGGCTTCTCATTGCAGTGGCTTTTTTTGTTGTGGAGCACGGGCTGTAGGCACGTGGGCTTCAGTAATTGTATCACACCGGATCAGTAGTTGTGGCTCATGGGCTTAGTTGCACCA
This sequence comes from Lipotes vexillifer, assembly GCF_000442215.2. Lineage (NCBI taxonomy): Eukaryota > Metazoa > Chordata > Mammalia > Artiodactyla > Lipotidae > Lipotes > Lipotes vexillifer. Next base: position 3,987,578 of record NW_006785816.1, read on the forward strand.
CAGCATGTGGGATCTTCCTGGACCAGGGCTTGAACCTGTGTCCCCTGCATTGGCAGATGGATTCGCAACCACTGTGCCATCAGGGAAGCCCTGATATTGATTCTTGAAATCTAAAACAATAATGTCATTTTACTTCTCTCCGACTGCTGCTTTTTCTGGCTTTTCCCATACTAACTAGTTTAATACATATTTATTTAAATAAATAAGTATGTATTATGTTCAGTTTAATTCAGTAGAAGTGATTACCAACAAATTTGAAGGCAAAAATGTAAGGATCGCCATAACAAAGCATTTATTGTTGGCAAACAAACAGTATCCTGAATTTCTCAATGTTTCAGAATCCCCTGCATCATGTAAATACCTACCTAGGAATTTATAATATAGAAAAAAACACCCTATATATTATTCTCTATATGAAGGATGTTATTTTACAGGTATGCATTTCCTTGTGCTATTTTCTCTGCCTAGAAAATCCTAACCAGTCTTATTCTTTATAAGAACCACTCTTTAGAAAAGTCCTAAAGATGCTACTGGAAAACTACTAGAGCTCATTGATGAATTCGGTAAAGCTGCAGGATACAAAGTTAATACACAGAAATCTCTTGCATTCCTATACACTAACAACAAAAGATCAGAAAGAGAAATTAAGAAAACAACCCCATTTACCAATGTATCAGAAAGAATAAAATACCTAGGAATAAACCTACCTAAGGAGACAAAAGACCTGTACTCGGGAAACTATAAGATGCTGATGAAAGGAATTGAAGATACAAACAGATGGAAAGATATACCATGTTCTTGGATTGGAAGAATCAGTATTGTCAAAATGACTCTACTACCCAAGGCAATCTACAGATTTAATTCAATCCCTATCAAATTACCAATGGCATTTTTCACAGAACTAGAACAAAAAATTTTTTAATTTATATGGAAATACAAAAGACCCCAAATAGCCAAATCAATCCTGAGAAAGAAAACTAGAGCTGGAAGAATCAGACTCCCTGACTTCAGACTATGCTACAAAGCTACAGTAATTAAAACAGTATGGTACTGGCACAAAAACAGAAGAATAGACCAGTGGAACAGGATCTAAAGCCCAGAAATAATCCCACACACCTATGGCCAATTAATCTACAACAAAGGAGGCAAGAATATACAATGGAGAAAAGGCAGTCTCTTCAATAAGTGGTGCTGGGAAAACTCGACAGCTACATGTTAAAGAATGAAATTAGAACATTCTCTAACACCATACACAAAAATAAACTCAAAATTGATCAAAGACCTAAATGTAAGGCTGGACACTATAAAGCTCTTAGAGGAAAACATAGGCAAAACACTATTTGACATAAATCACAGCAATATTTTTTGGTCCACCTCCTAGAGTAATGAAAATAAGAACAAGAATAAACAAATGGAACCTAATTAAACTTAAAAGCTTCTGCACAAAAAAGGAAACCATAAACAAAATGAAAAGACAACCCACAGAATGAGAGAAGATATTTGCAAGCAAAGTGACCAAAAAGGGATTAATCCCCAAAATATACAAACAGCTCATGCAGCTCTATGTCAAAAAAAAAAAAAACCCAATCAAAAAATGGGCAGAAAATCTAAACAGACATTTCTCCAAAGAAGACATACAAATAGCCAAAAATCACATGAAAAGATGCTAGATCACTAATTATGAGAGAAATGCAAATCAAAACTACAATGAGATATCACCTAACACCAGTCAGAATGGCAATTATCAAGTCTACAAACAGTAAATGCTGGAGAGGGTGTGGAGAAAAGGGAACTGTCCTGCACTGTTGGTGGGAATGTAAATTGATACAACCACTATGGAGAGTAGTATGGAGGTGCCTTCAAAAACTAAAAATAGAACTACCATATGATCCAGCAATCCCACTCCTGGGCATATATCCAGAGAAAACCATAATCTGAAAGGATACATGCACCCCAATGTTCATTGAAGCACTACTTACAATAGCCAAGACATGGAAGCAACCTAAATGTTCATCGACAGATGAATTGGTAAAGAAGATGTAGTACATATATACAATAGAATATTACTCAGCCATAAAAAAAGAATGAAATAATACCATTTGCAGCAACATGGATGGACCTAGAGATTATCACACTAAGTGAAGTAAGACAGAGAAAGACAAATATCACATGATATCACTCATATGTGGAATCTAATTTTTAAAAAAATGATACAAATGAACTTATGTATAAAACAGAAACAGATTTAAAGATATCAAAATCAAACATGGTTGCCAAAGGGGAAATGTGGTCGGGGGGAGGGATAAATCAGGAGCTTGGGATGAACATACACACACTACTATATATAAGATAGATAAGCAATAAAGACCTACTATATAGCACAGGGAACTCTACTCAATATTCTGTGATAACCTATATGAGAAAAGAATCTAAAAAAGAAGGGATACATGTATATGTATAACCAAATCACTGTGCTATACACCTGAAATTAACATAACATTGTGAATCAACTATACTCCAATAAAATTTTTTAAAATACCACTCTTTAAAAACCAGCTTTATTATTGCCTCTTGCATGAAGCATTACAGTAAGAATCCACAGAATCCTGTTTTTATCTTAGAGCACATTTCACATCATATCAAAATTATCTTTTTACCCTCTGTTTTTCCCAATTGAGAGTAAACTCTTCAAAGAAACGATCCATGTTTTTTTTTTTTTTAAATAGATCTTTCTTGGAGTATAACTGCTTCACAATACTGTGTTAGTTTCTGTTGCATAACAAAGTGAATCAGGCACACACATACAGATGTCCCCATATCCCCCCCCCCTTGAGCCTCCCTCCCATCCTCCCTATCCCACTAATCAACGAATTTGGTAAGGTTGCAGGATACGAAATTAATGCACAGAAATCTCTGTCATTCCTATACACCAACAATGAAAAATCAGAAAGAGAAATGAAGGAAACACTCCCATTTACCATTGCAACAAGAAGAATAAAATACCTAGGAATAAACCTGCCTAAGGAGGCGAAAGACTTGTACTCAGAAAACTATAAAACACTGATTAAAGAAATCAAAGATGACATAAACACATGGAGAAATATACTATGTTCTTGGATGGGAAGGATCAATATTATGAAAATGACTATACTACCCAAAGCAATCTACAGATTCAATGCAATCCCTATCAAACTACTAATGGCATTCTTGACAGAATTAGAACAAAAAATTTTACAATTTGTATGGAAACACAAAAGACCCCGAATAGCCAAAGCAACCTTGAGAAAGAAAAACAGTTGGAGGTATCAGGCTCCCTGACTTCAAACTATACCACGATCCATGTTTTATTAATGTATTTTATTCCAGTGTTCCTGACACACAGTAGCTTCTTAGTAAATGTTTATTGACATTATTGAGTTTTGATGCTTAATGTATTTTTTACACCAAATATATTTTCAGGGCTGGCAGTAGGTAGATGTGTGAAGTTTGTCTCTTGTATTCTGCTACAATCTCCTTTCTTCCTAACTTTTAGTGCATACATTTTTGTCTTCATGATTTTCCAGCAGTCTTCTCTCATGGTTAAGAATATGTCTCTTATAGTCTTGTAACACTAAGATGTTAAAGAGGGATATACCAAAGGAATTAGGTGTGTAATTTTTGGCACCAAGGCACCTGAGTAAGGGGTCTCTATTTTGGTGGGCCTGAGACTTTCCAGTTCTGGTTAAATTATGGTACGTATGCCCCTACGTCATATCACTCTTTGCTGCTACCATTAAGTAATCTTGGAACTCCAGAGATCTGCTCAGTGTTAGTTCTTCCCATATAACCAAATGTCTCATATGAGTAAATCCAATTTGGAGAAATGTTGGCTAATCATAATAAAAAGTTTCTTTTTATTGAGAGATATTGAACTGAAATACCTCTGATGTGTCCAGCGGGAATTTGACATGTTGATTTCTCAATCTATTCAGTGTTTACTATTTAGGATACTGGTTTATTGCCACACAAATTTCTGCCCCAACTCTGCAAACTAAACTATCATAATTGGATGTCTATACATTAGCATTCCATCTGAGGACATTTTCAGTCTGGCTCTTCATTACCTTGTCAGTCAACCCTCCGCATATTCTATTTTCAAGTCATATAAGACTGCTTCTAAATCACCAAACCACTATGTATTTTCACTTTTCTATAGCTTAGCTCACATAGTTTGCTTTCTCTGGATTTCTCTTCTCTTGCTTATCTCCCTTTAACGTTTTGACTCATCTTTCAACTCTCCTGAGAAAGGGTGATTGATTCTCAAAATAGAATGACTTGCTCCTTCTTATAACTACCCCAACACTTTTGTCTAGATTATAGAATTTATTACAGTGTTGTAGCTTGCTCTATCCTTGTGTATATCACCCACTGAAATATTAATTCCTTGAGATAAAGGATTGTGTCTTCCTCATATTTTTTTCTCCCTTCTCAGCCCATTTCAGTTCCTAGAAACGTAGAACAATTCGCTTTACACGCAGTGGAGGGATGTTGTAATAAGTAAAGTCAGTAAATCAATTGACCTGGCATATATAGGACACTAAAATAAAGTAATATATTTACAGTAAACGTTTTTTTTTCAGAGCTATAGGACTGCTTTAGCCTTGGTTTTTCATTTATGTTAATAGCATTAGCAAAGTGAACTGTATATATTACTATAACCATAGGGCGATGCTGGTCATTCAAGCCAGAGTCTGGATAGCAGTAGATGAAATGCAGAGATTAAATGGATAGTTGGTTGGTTGGATTCCTTAACCTCTGAAATCAAATGATGCCTGTGATTTTCATTACTGGCCTATGCAAAGGCTTATAGGCAAAGTAGATGCTGGCCATGGTGCTGAAGATTTATTTATTTATTTATTTATTTATTTATTTATGGCTGCGTTGGGTCTTCGTTGCTGCGCGCGGGCATTCTCTAGTTGTGGAGAGCGGGGGCTACTCTTCGCTATGGTGCGCGGGCTTCTCATTGCGGTGACTTCTCTTGTTGTGGAGCATGGGCTCTAGGCATGTGGGCTTCAGTAGTTGTGGCATGTGGCTCAGTAGTTGTGGTGCACGGGCTTAGTTGCTTCACGGCATGTGGGATCTTCCCCGACCAGGGCTCGAACCTGTTGGCAGGCGGATTCTTAACCACTGTGCCACCAGGGAAGTCCGGTGCTGAAGATTTAAATTATACGTGATTATCTCTTAGCCATATGGTTTTACACAACATCAGAAAAATCAAACCAGTGCCAGTTGAGCCCAAGTTTAATTTATTTTATAGATTATATTTTAATGTATGCCTATATATAATGATATCATTGCCCACAACACTTATCAGTTCTACTGGTATTTCTCAACACAGGATAGATTGAAGTACCTCATTCCTGAATCATTTAATTTTTTTCAGGGACTTAAAATGTGACTGTAGCTATCTATCATACTCTTAAAAAACTCTTTGTGGAAGTATTATGGAGAGCTTCATAATATTAAGACACTGTTCACCAAATCAAGATACAAGTATCAATAAGCATTCATGTCAGGCAGGGACCTTCATTGAAGAAATCAGATTTACTGTGTAGATATTCATCCTCAAATTTACTTATTGGAAAATTTTTTGTTCCAGACATAGTTTTAATACTTATAGTAAGAAGTGAGGAAAAATGCTTAGAGTAGCGAGGTTCTGAATTAAGCAGATTTGATGACATATATCTTGAGGTAGATTGGGTGTACAGTATTGTTTTCCTTCTATGTAAGCTTCACTTGTGGATGAATATTTGTGTGTGTGTGTGTAGTTTAGGCTTAAATGAAACCTCAGTGTGGAAGTAGTAAAGTGTTACTATGCACATTCCTTTCAAAGCCTGTTTAGGTGAAGGTCAGTTGATAATAGTATCTGAATATAGAGGAGAAGAAATAAAAGAACAAATCTTTCAAATACTGTTGCTAACACATTTTTAAAGACAATATATTTCCACATTCTAAGGTTTTTGTTGTTGTTGTTCTGTACTCCTGTCTTATCTCACATGATTGTTGAAGGAGTCAGTTGAAATAATGAAAATAAACACATTTTGTAGCCTAAAAATTCCTATATGCAAATATAAGATTTTATTATTACCATTTCATATTTGGTCTTGATTCTAAGCCTTTTCACCTTTTATCCTACTCTTCAAACTAGGGTCACAAATCTTGGATGGTAGGTGAAGACTTTCTCAGAAATAAAATGCCTGAAATAGATTAAAGGAATAAATGTCCAGATCTTTGACTTTGATATATATTGATACTTGTTCCCCAAATTGATCTGCCTGACAAAGCACCTGTTTTGAAGGAGCAGGTATTACTTTCCCACCTTCTTTTTCACAGTTGTTCTTTCCTCACTTTACATTCAGGATATCCCATTTAGGATATTACTATGATACATTTTTCTGAGGTGTAAAAAATCTCTATGGCTCCAACTAATAGGACAATTTGAAATATTAATGTGGTATTGATAAATGGTCGCTTCTGGGTTACAGCTTCATTTGCAAATAAAATTTCCACTTCTTTGCTTTCAACAAAACAGACAGAAGATGTAATTAAATTATTAGCTGTTATCTAATTAAAAAAATTTTGATAGTAGGTCATATAGGATTTTTGACATAAAAATAATAAATATAAATAAATATATAGGGACTTCTCTGGTGGTCCAGTGGTTAAGACTGCCTTCCAATGCAGGAGGTGTGCGTTTGATCTTTGGCTGGGGAGCTAAGATCCCACATGCCTCACGGCCAAAAAACCAAAACATAAAACAGAAGCAATATTGTAACAAATTCAATGAAGACTTTAAGAATGGTCCACATTAACTTAAAAAAAAGTATATATAGATATAGATATAGATATAGATATGGTGTAATAAAACTTTCATTCCCATACTATGAAGACTGTTTCTCAGTGGCTATACCTATTAAAACAAATTAAATTAATAGAATTTATGATCAGTCCTGTCTCATTATACTAGTAAATTATTTATCCATAGATACATTAATTGAAAATATAAGATCCAATTTATCTTATTAAAAGATATTTCCAATAAAAATTTCATTTTATTTAAAAATGATTTATGAGATCTGAACAATACTTATGTTTTGACTTCTTAATTTTGGAGTGTCCAGGGTCTTTGGTGTTTACAGGTCTTTTGATGTATCTATAGTCAGTTCCTTCTTTATTTCATCTAGTCTCAGTGCTTTATATTCTATTTGTATACTGATAACTCTCAGTATACAAATAGAATATAAAATGAAATCCAGAATTATGCAATCCAGATGTGAAGCCAACTACTTTGTCAACATCTCCACTTGTATATCTGACATCTTAAAGTTTTGAGTTTTTCTCAAAATTTGCTCTACCCACAGTCTTTTCTGTTAGCTGAAAGATACTCCACATTCTCAGTAGTTTGGATGCCAAAACTTTAAGTTATTCTTTATTCTTTTCTTTCTTTTATATCCCACATCCATTCTGTCAAAAAACTCTATTAGCTTTACCATCAAACTACATTCGGACTCTGTGACTTCTCACTACTCGACAGCTAACAACTTGGCTTGAGCCTCCATCAAATCTTATCTCTATTAATGCAGTAGTTTCCTAACTGGTGTCCTGAGTCCACACTTGTCACCTTATAGTCTATTCTCAATCAGCAGCCAGAATCATCTTGTTAAACATGTCATATTATGTTACTTCTCTCATAATCCTGAAAAGGTAACTGTGATGATTAATTTCTTTTTTATATATTTATTGGAGTATAATTGCTTTACAATGGTGTGTTAGTTTCTGCTTTATAACAAAGTGAATCAGTTATACATACACATATGTTCCCATATCTCTTCCCTCTTGCGTCTCCCTCCCTCCTACCCTCCCTATCCCACCCCTCCAGGCAGTCAAAAAGCACCGAGCTCATCTCCCGGTGCTATGCAGCTGCTTCCTACTAGCTATCTACCTTACGTTTGGTAGTGTATATATATATGTCCATGCCTCTCTCTCGCTCTGTCACAGCTTGCCCTTCCCCCTCCCCATATCCTCAAGTCCATTCTCTAGTAGGTCTGTGTCTTTTTTCCTGTCTTACCCCTAGGTTCTTCATGACATTTTTTCCCCTTAAATTCCATATATATGTGTTAGCATACCGTATTTGTCTTTCATTTTCTGACTTACTTCACTCTGTATGACAAACTGTAGGTCTATCCACCTCATCACAAATAGCTCAATTTCATTTCTTTTTATGGCTGAGTAATATTCCATTGTATATATGTGCCACATCTTCTTTATCCATTCATCTGATGATGGACACTTAGGTTGTTTCCATCTCTGGGCTATTGTAAATAGAGCTGCAAAGAACATTTTGGTACATGACTCTTTTTGAATTATGGTTTTCTCAGGGTATATGCCCAGGAGTGGGATTGCTGGGTCATATGGTAGTTCTATTTGTAGATTTTTAAGGAACCTCCATACTGTTCTCCACAGCGGCTGTATCAATTTACATTCCCACCAACAGTGCAAGAGTGTTCCCTTTTCTCCAAACCCTCTCCAGCATTTATTGTTTCTAGAGTTTTTGATGATGGCCATTCTGACTGGTGTGAGATGATATCTCATTGTAGTTTTGATTTGCATTTCTCTAATGATTAATGATGTTGAGCATTCTTTCATGTGTTTGTTGACAGTCTGTGTATCTTCTTTGGAGAAATGTCTATTTAGGTCTTCTGCCCATTTATCAATTGGGTTGTTTGTTTTTATGTTATTGAGCTGCATGAGCTGCTTATAAATTTTGGAGATTAATCCTTTGTCAGTTGCTTCATTTGCAAATATTTTCTCCCATTCTGAGGGTTGTCTTTTGGTCCTGTTTATGGTTTCCTTTGCTGTGCAAAAGCTTTGAAGTTTCATTAGGTCCCATTTCTTTATTTTTGTTTTTATTTCCGTTACTCTAGGAGGTGGGTCAAAAAGGCTCTTGCTGTGATTTATGTCATAGAGTGTTCTGCCTATGTTTTCCTCTAAGAGTTTGATAGTTTCTGGTCTTACATTTAGATCTTTAATCCATTTTGAGCTTACTTTTGTGTATGGTGTTAGGGAGTGATCTAATCTCATACTTTTACACGTAGCTGTCCAGCTTTTTACATGTAGCTGTCCAGTTTTCTCAGCACCACTTATTGAAGAGGCTGCCCTTTCTCCACTGTACATTCCTGCCTCCTTTATTGAAAGATAAGGTGACCATATGTGTGTGGGTTTATCTCTGGGCCTTCTATCCTGTTCCATTGATCAATATTTCTGTTTTTGTAACAGTACCATACTGCCTTGATTACTGTAGCTTTGTAGTATAGTCTGAAGTCAGGGAGCCTGATTCCTCCAGCTCCATTTTTCGTTCTCAAGATTGCTTTGGCTATTCGAGGTCTTTTGTGTTTCCATACAAATTGTGAAATTTTTAGTTCTAGTTCTGTGAAAAATGCCAGTAGTAGTTTGATAGGGATTGCATTGAATCTGTAGATTGCTTTGGGTAGTAGACATTTTCACAATGTTGATTCTTCCAATCCAAGAACATGGTATATCTCTCCATCTGTTTGTATCATCTTTAATTTCTTTCATCAGTGTCTTATAATTTTCTGCATACAGGTCTTTTGTCTCCTTAGGTAGGTTTATTCCTAGATATTTTATTCTTTTTGTTGCAATGGTAAATGGGAGTGTTTTCTTGATTTCACTTTCAGATTTTTCATCATTAGTATATAGGAATGCCAGAGATTTCTGTGCATTAATTTTGTATCCTGCTACTTTACCAAATTCATTGATTAGCTCTAGTAGTTTTCTGGTAGCATCTTTAGGATTCTCTATGTATAGTATCATGTCATCTGCAAACAGTGACAGCTTTACTTCTTCTTTTCCGATTTGGATTCCTTTTATTTCCTTTTCTTCTCTGATTGCTGTGGCTAAAACTTCCAAAACTATGTTGAATAAGAGTGGTGAGAGTGGGCAACCTTGTCTTGTTCCTGACCTTAGTGGAAATGCTTTCAGTTTTTCGCCATTGAGGATGATGTTGGCTGTGGGCTTGTCATATGTGGCCTTTATTATGTTGAGGCAAGTTCCCTCTATGCCTACTTTCTGCAGGGTTTTCATCATAAATGGGTGTTGAATTTTGTCAAAAGCTTTCTCTGCATCTGTTGAGATGATCATATGGTTTTTCTCCTTCAGTTTGTTAATATGGTGTATCACGTTGATTGATTTGCATATATTGAAGAATCCCTGCATTCCTGGAATAAACCCCACTTGATCATGGTGTATGATCCTTTTAATGTGCTGTTGGATTCTGTTTGCTAGTATTCTGTTGAGGATTTTTGCATCTATGTTCATCAGTGATATTGGCCCGTAGTTTTCTTTCTTTATGACATCCTTGTCTGGTTTTGGTATCAGGGTGATGGTGGACCCGTAGAATGAGTTTGGGAGTGTTCCTCCCTCTGCTATATTTTGGAAGAGTTTGAGAAGGATAGGTGTTAGCTGTTCTCTAAATGTTTGATAGAATTCGCCTGTGAAGCCATCTGGTCCTGGCTTTTTGTTTGTTGGAAGATTTTTAATCACAGTCTCAATTTCAGTGCTTGTGATTGGTCTGTTCATATTTTCTATTTCTTCCTGATTCAGTCTTGGCAGGTTGTGCATATCTAAGAATTTGTCCATTTCTTCCAGGTCGTCCATTTTGTTGGCATAGTAATTTTGTTGCTTGTAGTAATCTCTCATTATCTTTTGTATTTCTGCAGTGTCAGTTGTTATTTTTCCTTTTTCATTTCTAATTCTATTGATTTGAGTCTTCTCCCTTTTTTTCTTGATGAGTCTGGCTAATGGTTTATCAATTTTGTTTATCTTAAGGAACCAGCTTTTCATTTTATTGATCTTTGCTATCGTTTCCTTCATTTCTGTTTCATTTATTTCTGATCTGATTTTTATGATTTCTTATCTTCTGCTAACATTGGGGTTTTTTGTTCTTCTTTCTCTAATTGCTTTAGGTGCAAGGTTAGGTTGTTTATTCTAGATGTTTCCTGTTTCTTAAGGTAGGATTGTATTGCTATAAACTTCCCTCTTAGAACCAGGTTTTTCTCCTTCATCCCTTTAACTATGTCCTGCCAGTCCCTTCTGGCTTGCAGAGTTTCTGCTGAAAGATCAGCTGTTAACCTTATGGGGATTTCAATTCTTCAGTGATAACTTCGTTATTAAGTAGTGTATTGTTTAGCCTCCATGTGTTTGTAGTTTTTACAGATCTTTTCCTGTAATTGATATCTAGTCTCATAGCATTGTGGTTGGAAAACATACTTGATACAATTTCAATTTTCTTAAATTTACCAAGGCTTGATTTGTGACCCAAGATATGATCTATCCTGGAGAATGTTCCATGAGCACTTGAGAAAAATGTGTATTCTGTTGTTTTTGGATGGAGTGTCCTATAAATATCAATTAAGTCCATCTTGTTTAATGTATCATTTAAAGCTTGTGTTTCCTTATTTATTTTCATTTTGGATGATCTGTCCATTGGTGAAAGTGGGGTGTTAAAGTCCCCTACTATGAATGTGTTACTGTCGATTTCCCCTTTTATGGCTGCTAGTTTTTGCCTTATGTATTGAGGTGCTCCTATGTTGGGTGCATAAATATTTACAATTGTTATATCTTCTTCTTGGATCGATCCCTTGATCATTATGTAGTGTCCTTCTTTGTCTCTTCTGATAGTCCTTATTTTAAAGTCTGTTTTGTCTGATATAAGAATTGCTACTCCAGCTTTCTTTTGGTTTCCATTTGCATGATAGATCTTTTTCCATCCTCTTACTTTCAGTCTGTATGTGTCTCTAGGTCTGAAGTGGGTCTCTTGTAGACAGCAAATATATGGGTCTTGTTTTTGTATCCATTCAGCCAATCTGTGTCTTTTGGTGGGAGCATTTAGTCCATTTACATTTAAGGTTATTGATATGTATGTTCCTGTTCCCATTTTCTTAATTGTTTTGGGTTCGTTATTGTAGGTCTTTTTCTTCTCTTGTCTTTCTTGCCTAGAGAAGTTCCTTTAGCAGTTGTTGTAAAGCTGGTTTGGTGGTGCTGAACTCTCTCTCAGCTTTTGCTTGTCTGTAAAGGTTTTAATTTCTCCATCAAATCTGAATGAGATCCTTGCTGGGTAGAGTAATCTTGGTTGCAGGTTTTTCTCCTTCATCACTTTCAGTATGTCCTGCCACTCCCTTCTGGCTTGTAGAGTTTCTGCTGAGAGATCAGCTGTTAACCTTATGGGGATTCCCTTGTGTGTTATTTGTTGTTTTTCCCTTGCTGCTTTTAATATGCTTTCTTTGTATTTAGTTTTTGACAGTTTGATTAATATGTGTCTTGGCGTATTTCTCCTTGAATTTATCCTGTATGGGACTCTCTGTGCTTCCTGGACTTGATTGTTGGTAGAAGTAGAAAGAAAGTAAGAAAGAAAGAAAGAGAGAAAGGAGGGAGGGAGGGAGGAATGAAGGATGGAAGGAAGGAAAAAAGAAAGAAAGAAGATAAAGTAAAATAGAATTAAGATAAAATATAATAAAGTTATTAAAATAAAAAATAATTATTAAGAGGAAAAGAAAAAAAAACAAAAACAAAACCCTAGGACAAATGGTGGAAGCAAAGCTATACAGACAAAATCTCACACAGAAGCATACACATACACAGTCACAAAAAGAGGAAAAGGGGAAAAAATCATAAATCTTGCTCTCAGAGTCCACCTCCTTAATTTGGGATGATTCGTTGTCTATTCATGTATTCCACAGATGCAGGGTACATCAAGTTGATTGTGGAGCTTTAATCCGCTGCTTCTCAGGCTGCTGGGAGAGATTTCCCTTTCTCTTCTTTGTTCTCACAGCTCCCAGGGGCTCAGCTTTGGATTTGGCCGCGCCTCTGCGTGTAGGTCGCCGGAGCCCGTCTGTTCTTCACTCAGACAGGAAGGGGTTAAAGGAGCCGCTGATTCGGGGGCTCTGGCTCACTCACACAGTGGGGGAGGGAAAGGCACGGTGGGCGGGGCGAGCCTGAGGCGGTAGAGGCCGGCGTGACGTTGCACCAGCCTGAAGCGCGCCGTGCGTTCTCCCGGGTAAGTTGTCCCTCTATCCCGGGACCCTGGCAGTGGCGGGCTGCACAGGCTCCCCGGAAGGGAGGTGTGGTTAGTGACCTGTGCTCACACACAGGCTTCTTGGTGGCGGCAGCAGCAGCCTTAGTGTCTCATGTCTGTCTCTGGGGTCCGCGCTTTTAGCCGCGGCTCGCACCCGTCTCTGGAGCTCCTTTAATCAGCGCTCTTAATACCCTCTCCTCACGCACCAGGAAACAAAGAGGGAAGAAAAAGTCTCTTGCCTCTTCGGCAGGTCCACACTTTTCCCTGGACTCCCTCCCGGCTAGCCGTGGCGCACTAACCCCCTGCAGGCTGTGTTCACGCCGCCAACCCCAGTCCTCTCCCGGAGCTCCAACCGAAGCCTGAGCCTCAGCTCCCAGCCCTGCCCGGCCCGGCGGGGGAGCAGACAAGCCTCTCGGACTGGTGAGTGCTGGTCAGCACCAATCCTCTGCGCGGGAATCTCTCTGCTTTTCGCTCGGCACCCCTGTTGCTGTGCTCTGCTCCGCAGCTCCGAAGCTTTCTCCCACCGCCACCCGCAGTCTCCACCCACGAAGGGGCTTCCTAGTGTGTGAAAACCTTTCCTCCTTCACGGCTCCCTCCCACTGGTGCAGGTCCCATCCCTATCCTTTTGTCTCTGTTTATTCTTTTTTCTTTTGCCCTACCCAGGTACGTGGGGGGTTTCTTGCCTTTTGGGAGGTCTGAGGTCTTCTGCCAGTGTTCAGTAGGTGTTCTGTAGGAGTTGTTCCACGTGTAGATGTATTTCTGGTGGGTGTATCTGTGGGGAGGAAGGTGATCTCCGCGTCTTACTCTTCCGCCATCTTCCCGGAAGCCCCTGTGATGATTAATTTTATGTGTCAACTTGGCTGGGCCATAGTGTCTAGACATTTGGTCAAACATTACTCTGGATGTTTTTGTGAGACTGTTTTTCAATGATAGTAACATTTAAATTGGTGGACTTTGAGTAAAACAGATTGCTCTTCATAATGTGGGTGGGCCTCATTCAATCAGTTGAAGGTGTGATAGAACAAAAGAGCAAATGGCTTTCGGGCTGGAATTACAACACTGACTCTTCCCTGGGTCTCCAGTCGACTGGCCAACCCTGCAGATTTTGGACCTGCCAGTCTCCACAACTAAGCAAGACAATTTAAAATCATCCCTATCTACCTATTTATGTATCTATGTATGTATGTATGTATCTATCTATCTATATATCCTTATCCTATTGGTTTTGTTTCTCTGGAAATCTGGACTAATAAAGTAACATTTTAAAAGATTTTTTAAAAATATCAGAATACCTACTATGATAACATCTATTCATTGCACTAAGGCAAGAAAAGAGATCAGTTAAAGTGAATATTTATATTTTCTCTTTCTTCTTTAATTTTTGTTGTTTTTATTTTTCTAATATGCCCATTAACCAAAGTTTTCAAAACTATTGACATTATATATAAATTTTAGATTCTCTGTTGCCTTTATAGTTTTTCCCATTTTTTATTCTCAACATTATGATATATGTGATTTCTCTAGGATTTTTCAGTCAGTATTTCCAGATGTTTGACTATTTTATTAATCTTTTCAAAGAATCAGCTGTTGGTTTATTGTTCTTTTCTGTTATATCTTTGTTTTTTATTTTATTCATTTCTGTTTTTAAAATTTTTCTCTATTATGTGTGGAATGTTTAGCTCATTATTTTTTAATTTTTTAAACTAGTATATTTAATTAAGGTTATATATTACATGACCCACATTCCACCATCCAAAATTCTTGGGTTCAAATGTGTTTTAGAATTTAGTGTTTTTGGATATTAGAATGGCAATGTGGTATATACGAAATATTATAAAAATCCCCAGTGAGACCTGTGCCAATAATTTGTGTTCATATACACTGACATAATAAAGACTATAATTAGCCTCATATCACATCAGTTCAGGCTTTGGTGTCAAACTTTTTAAAAAATTGGCTTTCATGGATTTGGGGCATTCAGAATTACAGATGAGGGGTTGAGGGTCATATTGCTTTAGCTTTGTATGTCTCACAAGATTTGATACTTAGTGCCTTCGTTGATACTTAATTTTAATAATGCTTTACTTGTTAACCCTAATGTAGTTAGAAATGTTATCTAGTTTCCAAATGTGTGGAGATTGGGAATGATTGTTTAATTTTTTGAGATCTCAAGTGTAACTTTCAGTTTTGACAAATGCTTACATTTGTATAAGCCACACACATGCCAAGACAGAAAATTTTCATCATCTCAGAAAGTTCTTTTGTACTCCTTTGCAATCAGTTCCACTCTCCTAGAAGCAGCCACTGATTTAATTTCCACCACTATAACTTAATTTGCCTATTCTAGAATTTCATACAAGTGGAATCAAAGAGTATGTACTCTTCGTGTCTGGATTCCTTCACACAGAAAAATGTTAGTGAAAGTTATTCATGTTGTTGTATATATGAGTACATTGCCCCTTTTCTATTGCTGAATAGTTTTCCTTTGAATATAACACATCCATTGTATGGCCTTTAGGGATAGAACTGCTATAAGCAAGGGTGTCTGTGGGCATATGTTTTCATTTGTTTTGGTTAAATATCCAGGAGTAGAATTGCTCTGTTACATAGTAGATGCATATTCAACCTTTTGAGAAGCTACCAAAGAGCTGTCTGAAGAGGTTACATCGTTTTGTATTTCCAACAGCAATGTATTAGAGTCCCAGTTTCTTCTTATTCTCTCCAACATTTGATGTAGATTGTTTTTATTTTAGCCATTCTTATATGTGAACCATAATCTCTGCATTTGTTTCTGTGTTTTATGTAAATCAACTATTTCTCCTGGTCTTGAGGAGTGGCATTATTTAGAAGAGGTCCTGTGGGTCTCAGAAGTGCAATCCTGCTGGGCCACCAGAGCTAAGTGCTCAAGGGATATCCCATATGTGAGCCGTGTGTGCCCTCCGTTGTGGTGGGACCACAGCTGCTGCTGAAGCATGCTGTTGTGTGAGTTGGCTCCAAGTGTGGCTACTGGGTCTGCCTGTGGCTGCCATCTATGGTGGGGCCATCTATGAGGTCCAGCCAAGGTGTAGGAGTGGACAGGGCTCTTAGTGGTGTGTGCCTTCTGGCACTAACAGGTTAGAGGGAGAATTCCAAGATGGTGCCCAGCCAGTGGCAGTATTAGTAAAGAAGCCTGAAAGAACAAAAAGGGCTCCCTCTCATTTCTCAGTCCCTGGGGAACATCCCAAATGTTTCTTGCCTCTTTGGCAGATGCTTCAAAATTAGTAAGAGCGTTCCCTTCACGTACAGTCCATGTGCATTTCAATCTGGTGTTTTTGTGCCAGTTTTAAGGTCTAGCAACCATATGCTCCAACCCTTTAAAAGTTTTCTTTTTGTTGTTGTTGTTCCCTGCAGTTACACAGTTTTCCTGGACATATTCCTCATTAGTTTTCAAAACCAGGTGTTTGGGGGGTCTCTCCTACACAGGATCCAAGAGTTGGGCTGCCTGATGTGGAGCTCAAATCCCTTGCTCCTCAGGGAAAAGATCCATACTTTTGTGATCCCTTCTGGTTGTGGATCACTGTGGCTAGGGTGTGGGTTTTTCCTGTTGAGACCATATCTCTGCCTCTCCTACTCATTTGGATGCTGTCCTTTTACCCTTTGTTGTGGAGGCTTTGTTTATCTGGTTTTCAGGCCCCTTTTGAGGGAATTATTTCACCTGTAGTTGTAGATTTGTTGTGTCTGTGGGGGAGGTGAGTTCAGGATCTTCCTACACCAACATCTTGAAACCTCTCCTGTTTTGTACTTTTTAAAACGGAAGTCTTATATACCTTTTGTTAAATTTATCCCTAGGATCTTATGTTTCTTGATGTTATTGTAAATGGTACTGCTTAAAAATTTATTTCTAATTGTTCATTGCTAATATATAGAAATGCAATAGGTTTTTGTATATTGACTTTGTATCATGCAACATTATTAAAATCACTTATTAATTCTAATAGTTTTCTTATAGTTACCTTAGGAGTTTTTACATACACAATCATGTCATATGCAAATAAAGACGATTCTTCCTTTTTCCAATTTCTCTTATTTTTTTCTTCTGCCCTTTTGTACAAGCTAGAATCTCCAGTATAAAGTTCAATAGAAGTGATTAAAGTGAACATTTTTGTTTTGTTTAGTAAATAGGGCTTGCTTGGTTTTTAGGGCAAAAGCATTTACTATTTCACTGTTAGGTATAATACTAACGAAGTTTTTTGTAGGTGACTTTTATAAGGTTGCACATGTTTTCTTCTTTTATTAGTTTGCTGAAAGTTTTTATCATAAATGTGTGAAATACCTTTTCTGCATCTAGTGAAATAATAAGATTTTTCTTCTTTAATTTGTTGATGTGGTGAGTTATATTGAGTAATTTTCAAATGTTAAATAAACTTTGCATTCTGGTGCCAAATCCAATTTGTCATGGTGTATTATCCTCTCCATGTATTATTGGATTCAATTTGCTAATGTTTTGTTAAGGGATTTTACATCTATGTTCATAAGGTATATTGGTCTGCAGTTTTCATTTCTTTTTTGCTTTTCTTTTCTCTGTCTGGTTTTAGTATCAGGGTAATACTAGCCTCATAAAATTAGTTTCTAAGTGTTCCCTCCTCCTCTACTTTTGAAATTTTTGTACAATATTGATATTATTTCTTTTTTAAATGTTTCATAGAATTCACCAATACATCCTTCTGAGTTTGTTCCGTGATTCTTTTCTCTGCTGTGTCCATTTTGCTGGTAAACTTAACTGAAAGTATTCTCTATCTCCAATATCATGTTTTTTTCATTTTTAGATTTTCCATTGGACTCTTTTGTATAATATTAATCTCTGTGTTAAAATTCCCCAACTGTTTATGTAGGTTGTTAATTTTTTCATTCGTTTTAAAAAACCTTTTTATCATAATTATTTTTAAGTCCCAGTTTGATAATTCCAACATCTGGGCCATGTCTAGGTTTGTTCCATTTTATAATTTCATTATGGGTTATCTTTTCTTATTTTTTGAGTGTGTCTCATAATTTTTGATTGAATGCAAGACATTGAGTAGAAGTATAGTAGATTGTAAGGTAAATAACATTTACTCTCTGAAAAAGGCGTTCCTCTTCTTCTGTGATGTCATTACATGAGTAAATTAAACTAGCCTGTGATTTATTGGGTCTGGGTTTTGTGAATGCTTTAATTATGTTCAAGGAACCATAGGCTTCACATTTTCCCAGTTGTGGCCTGATGCTGTCTGGTACTTACTATGAGGCCTGGAGTGCCAAACATATATCTCAGTTCTCCCTTTGTGGCCTCAGAATTTAGCGAGTCTGTGCATCTTCACCAAAAGGTAGTCCTCTCTCAAAGCTTTTCTTTTTTTTCCTCCAGAATTAGACTGCTATTGGCAGTGCTTGGCAATGCCAAGCATATTTGGCAATGCTCAGAAGGTAAGAGGGCTTTCTCAGTTCTGCTGCTCCTTCCTTAGATATAGGGAGGCTTGTGTACCTGTGTCTTCAGAATGGTGACTCTCTCAATGCTTCTTCACTTCCCTTAGCATCAGACTGCTGTGGTCTAGTGCTTGGTGCAAGGCTTGGAGTGTGTGTGTAGGGGTGGTGGGGAGGTGGAAAGGTTTCACTTGGTTTTCCATCTCTGCCCTTGACTTAAGCAGCTCCTGCTTGCGTGAGCCTCAGAGGGAACCTCTCTCAGGTCTCTTCTTTCTTTCCCAGTGGCAGACAGCTGCTGTCTTATACTTCATGCAGGATCCAGAGCACAGAGCATTTCTCTCAGTCTTTCTATTCTGTCCTCTGTCTTAGGCATACCCTGCATGCCTGTGATTTAGCAGATGACTCTCTCAATTCTCCTGCCGTGCTCTTGGTCTTTTTCATGAGCTCTCAGTTAAGGACTAAAAGAGTTGAACTATGAACTCTTTTCGTAGTTGTTGACTGTTTCTTGTGTCTGGGGCTCTCAGGATCCTATACTGTCACACCAGCACATGTGTAGCCTTTTGACATTTATTAAAATTTCAATTGTTTTCTTCTTACCCTTCCTTCCCCTTCTGCTGCTCTGGCAAAGGAGACACAGTAGTATGTGCTATGTCTCCTGAGAAGAGCTTGTCACTGTTCTCATGATTCTAGTTCATTAGGTTAACTTGTGACATCAGATTGAAGCCATTACTTAGCTAATTCACATTATCATTTACATTTTAGCTCAACCTTCATCTCCTAAGCAAGAGCTTCTATGTTCTAGACTATAAAGTACCCTTGCTTTTCCCTCCCATAGATTTTTGCTCCCCTTCTTTGTTTGTAATCATTATTATACATATATGTATTAAAAAAATTTTTTTAATTAATTTATTTATGGCTGTGTTGGGTCTTCATTTCTATGCGAGGGCTTTCTCTAGTTGTGGCAAGCGGGAGCCACTCTTCATCGCGGTGCCCGGGCCTCTCACTCTCGCTGCCTCTCTTGTTCTCTGCGGCGCACAGGCTCCAGACGTGCAGGCTCAGTAATTGTGGCTCACGGGCCCAGTTGCTCCACGGCATGTGGGATCTTCCCAGACCAGGGCTCGAACCCGTGTCCCCTGCATTGGCAGGCAGATTCTCAACCACTGCGCCACCAGGGAAGCTGTATACGTATATTTTTTACTTTTAAAATGGCTGCAGCTTTCTTGAAGGCAGAAATTATGCCTGTCTTAACTCACTCTTATATATTCCAAACCTTAGTGTAGAGTCTGGTATTAGAAGGCACTCAATACAATATTAGTTGAATTGAATTGAAATTCTCACTTGATTTCCTGGGAGATATTTTGACTTCCTGACTGAATGATAAAGGGAGATGATTTCGTTTTGGATTTGAACATCATCTAAATCCTAATCGTTCCCCTAAAAGTTTAAATTATCATTTCCTTTTATTCCCAATGTTGCTGGGAAGAGCATATGCCTTTGAAGTTAGGATTATGGTCTCTGGCATCATATAGTCTTTGTTTTGTGTCCCATCTCTTCAGCTAGCAGCTAAATGACCTTGGGAAAATTACAATATTTAATGGCTCAGAATCTTACTTTCCTCATTCATTAAATGTCACCCATCTCATTGGGTTGATATAAGAATTAGTTTAGCTAATGTGTACAAAGACCTAGCACCTAGTACACACTCAATAAGTGGCAAGGGGCTTCCCTGGTGGCGCAGTGGTTGAGAGTCCGCTTGCCGATGCAGGGGACACGGGTTCGTGCCCCGGTCCGGGAAGATCCCGCATGCCACGGAGCGGCTGGGCCCGTGAGCCGTGGCGGCTGAGCCTGCGCGTCCGGAGCCTGTGCTCCGCAATGGGAGAGGCCACAACAGTGAGAGGCTCACGTACCGCAAAAAAAAAAAAAAAAAAAGTGGCAAGTATTGTCTTCAGTACTTTCTTGTCCTTTCTTTGTTGTTTTTCCAAGAAGGGATGAGAGTTACCATCTATTAAAAGGACTCTCTAAGAAGGAACAAGCAATTATGTGGATTTCCTTCCCCTAGAGCCAGTATATCACTAAATTGCTTCTTTTCTTCCTTCTCTTCTTTTCTTTTTCTGGTCATATCTTAATTAATTCACTCCGGGGCTATTGAATAAAACCAGGCAAAAGAAAGTCAAGAAAGAAACCCTGATGTCAAATATGAGTGTCTCAATATTAATCTACTGAAATTTAATCAGGCAAGAACTATTTCATCCACTGTGAGGTGGTGCTGATATTTAGAGAGACTATGAACTATCCAGAGGCCTAAGTATCCTTTGCTTTTTAAAATTCCAACATGAAGTTAGGTTTACAGACACTGTGGGAGCCCTGAGAGTTAAACCTCCTAACCCTAAAGTAAACTCAGGGAACTCCTCTGAGAGCTGAAGTCCCTGTATGACCTTTCCAGCTCTTTCTTTGGACTTTTTTCCTCCTCTGAAAATCTCTCCCCTGACTGTGGGATTGGGGTGGAGGGACACAAAGAGCAGTTCTGTCTGGATCTGTCTGGGTCTAAGGGTCTCTGATTGTGCTTTGTTCATTCTAGGAACACATTTTAATTTCTGTATTGTCAGCATATGATCGAACTTGCTCAGTCCTCTGGTTTAGCTGCATAAGCGTAGTTTGGCCAATACCACTTGTAAGAAGTAGCCAACCAATACTGGCACAATAATACCACTGCCAGGAGAAAAGTTTGGAGCACATGGCAGCATTAATCAGAAATAGTGTCATGAGTACTAAACCAAATCCTGAATCAAATGGGGCAACCAAAGAATCAAGGTTAGGTTACCAGTGGCCCAAGAAACAGATTAGCATGAAGGAAGTAACATGCAGCAAACTGGAAGAAAATCAAGAATGCAGAAAATCAGATCAGTTTTCCAGGCCAAAGTTAGGAACATTAATAAGAGTGAGGTTGTTAAGGCAAGAGGAGGACCACAGAAAAATCAGAAAACAGGACAAACAAGGTGGATTGTTAAGCTAGGGTCGGAAACTATAGGTCAACATCAGGGAGGATGAAAAATCTATTGATTCAGGTGTCCAGCCAAGGGCTGTGTAGAGTCAAGGGGGTAGGTCACTAGTAAAACTAACATTACCTCCAAACCTTAAATACTTGACTACACCTTGAAGTAGTGTTGTCTGTCCCTTATCCTATCTTGTTTCAAACTTGCCTATTTCCCCGAAACTTCATGGAAGAGGAACAGAAGTAAGGCCATTAAGTACCTGCCCAAATCTGCTCTACTAATCTCCTCCCCAATCCTAAGTATCTTTTTTGCATTGATGGACCACAGACCTGCCCTATATAGCCTTTAAGTTTCTTGCACCAACTCAGACCCGGAGAGTTGATGGATTGTGATGACAGAGATGGTGATGCTCATTAAAGGTCCATTGGTCCCCCACCTCAGCCCAACCACCCAGTTTTTATTCCTGCTCTCCAAGTTACTCTTGTAGCTGTTTCTTCTGTATTTACCAGCTTATTTCTAAATAACATGCTTCTATTCTATTTCTTGATATTTTTCTGTTTAGATATTATATACTGACATCTTTGTAGTAGAAAATGAACATTTAGATTTCTTACACTCCTGCCTCCTATCCCCACTTCACTTCTACATTTTTCAAAATGTTAAATCATAATTTTTTGTTAAATTCATATTCAATAATATGAATAATATTCATAGCTGTGCTGTGTAGTTATAATAACTTACATTTTTTATTCTTTTATAACTTTTGGTTTTCTCTGGAATCAGTAAAAACCTCCTTTTTTTAGTTCCTTAGAATTCTATGTACCTATCACGCATTTCTCCTTACACTCTGTTGGTCTCTTCCTACTATATCCAACATATCAGGTAACATATTTATTCCCTCCCAGAGACCTCCACCCTCTTGCTCTAAACTGGCTGGTGATTATCTAGAACTGTAGCATACTTGCCATTATGGAGGTTCTTTTCACTAGAATCCTGGGGATTTTTTTTCTTCTTTTATCATGATTCTCCATTTTCCTGGATCCTGTAGATTCAAAATACTACATGCCCTATAGTTCCTTTTTCAATAATCACATTCTGCCCTTTAATTTTCATAATGTAAGCTTTGAGCTTCAAGGGTTGGCCAATTTTTTTTCCTCAGTGCTAATAGAACTCCAATCCTTAGCCTTAAAAATTTCAGGCCTTTCTAACAGTTGGTGAAAAAAATCTGAGAAAAATCAAAATGGGAAAATGTTCCCTCATTCCTTACAGTTGCATAAAAGAGAGAATCTCTGCATCATAAAACTCACCCTGATAAAATGATGATTGGAAAAGTTTGCAAAAGTCTCAATTTTTACGCTCCTGTCCAGTCTTAAGATTTGAGTAAAAATATATTTGTTATTTGTTTTAAATATTTGTTTTAAATATTATTTGTTTAAAACTGTTCTTAGAAGTATTCCTACAAAAAATCTTAAAGACACCCAGATAGAATTTATTGCTATGTCCTATGAAATAGATCATATTCTTTCCAAAATCTACAGATCTGACTGGTTGTCCTATTTACTAATTTGTCAACCTGTCAGTAATATTCAAATAATAGTATTCAGTAATATTATTCAAATAATATTCAAATGGACATGTCTTTTTGTGTTGAAAACTATAAGTACTTCTGAAGTTTATTTGTTTAGCTAGAAAAAGATTATAAGTGAAAAAGAATTCATGATGCTCTTGTGTTTTTTGTTCAGTCAAAATTGTAAGAGTTTTGTCTAATTTAGAATCAGCAATCCCATGTCTCCCTCTTGGTTTACACTCTCATTTCGGTGTAACACTTTTTTTAGTATCTTCCTTTAGTGAAATGGTCCATGGGAGGTAATTTGTGGTGCCTTCTTCCATGTCAAAAATGACATTATTCTTCCTTCATGTCACAATGGATAGTTTCGTTGTATATTTGTATTTTAGTATTGAAATAATTTTTTCTCACAATTTTGAAAATCTTCCTCTGTTATTGTCTTCTAGCTGCCACTGCTGCCATTCATAAGTCTGGTGATGGTGGTCTGAACGATCATCATCTCTCACCTGGTTACTGCAGAAACCTCCTGACTGGTCTCCCTGCTTCCACTCTTGCCTTGCTAAAGTCCGTTTTCAACACAGCAGCAGGGTGATCTGATCCTTTTTTAAAAAGAAGTCATATCATGAGACTCTTCTGCTCAAAACCTTATGATGACTCCCTGCCTCACTCAGAGCACCATTAATGTCCTTCCAGGCCCTGTGTTCCTTGTTCTCATGTTTACTGTCCTTCCCCACGTTTACTCTGCTCCAGGCACAGTGGCCTCCCAGCTGTTCCACAGACATGTCAAATATGCTACCGCTTTTGCACTGGCTGCTCCTTGGCCAGGAAGGCCCTTCACCCAGACCTCTGCAGGGTGGATGCCTTCACTTCCTTCAAGTCTTTGCTAAAACACACCTGGTTAAAGAAAACTATCCTGATTATCCTGTTTAAAACTACATGCCATTTTCCTCTCTTTTCACTCCAAATGATACTTATCCTGATCTATTTTTTTTATGGCACTTATCAACTTCTAACAAGCTGTATTATGTACTTTTATATTTTGTCTATTTTGTAGACTGTAGGAGGGAAGAGAATTTCTTTATCTATTGTGTCACTGTTATAGCACCAGTACCAAATCAGTACAGAGTCGGTGTACAGTAAATGTCATTTGAATGAATAAACTGAAGAGTGATGATTATATCCTTCTTCCATATAATGTGACAGAAGCCATTCATTTTAGTAACATTTCTGAGGCAGAGGTTATAAATACAATCAAACTTTTCATCATTTTACTCCTTCCATCTGTTTTCCATATTGTAGATAAAATAATCTTTCCAAAATGCAAACCTGGTAATGTTAGCCCCGTCTCCACCTTCTTCCCTTTGGCTTACGATGTCCTCAATGGCTTTCTATGTTTTTAGATTTGACAGAATTCTTTGACACAGTTTATAAAGCTCTGCATAGACTGCTTCTTGCCTAAGCCAGAGGGCCTTTGCATAAGCTGTTCCCTCTTCTTGGAATGCTTTTCCCTCCTTTCTTTGCTTAACTATCTCCAGGATCAAAACCACATCCTAACAGTGGAGGAGAGAGCCTGGAAAGGGGGCCTGAGCAGGCTCCTTCGATTTGTTGGGGAGTAAACATATACAATTTTAATGTTTCAGATAGGCAGGATAAATAAATTCTAGAGATCCAATGAATAGCAAGATGACTATAGTTAATAATACTGTATTGTAGGGAATTCCCTGGCAGTCCAGTAGTTAGGACTCAGCAGGCCCATGTTCCATCCCTGGTCAGGGAAATAAGATCCTACAAGCTGTGCAGCACAGCCAAAAAAAAAAAAAAAAAGAAAAGAAAAGAAAAGCAACTATATTGTGTATTTGAAATTTGCGAAGAGAGTAGATCTGTTTTTTTTTCTGTTCTCACCAAAAATAAGGTAACTGTGAGGTGATGGCTATGTTAATAAGCAAACATTTTACAATGTATATGAAAGCATCACATTGTACACCTTAAATATCGTTATATACTTTTTATTGGTCAATTGTACCTCAATAAACTCAGGGAAAGAAAAACAAGTTACCACCCATTCACACTGCTTCTTCTAATATCTTTTAATCCTGGTCTTAAAAACTATTAAATCAATTAATTATGTTAAAAAAAACCAGACACTCTGTTTTACTTTAATGAGAAGCAGCTGTCTTTCCCTTTCCCTTCTAGTTAACTCCTGCGTATTCCTGAGATCTCAGCTCAGGGGTGACTTTCTCAGGGCAGTGGTCCCTAAATAGATCATCTCTACCTTTGACAGGCTCTCATGGCCTGTGTGCTTCTCCTTCTTAGCACCCGTCATAAAGACGCATGCTTTCACAAGGCTCTGATTACCTGGCTACTTTCTGTTGCTTACTAGACTGTAAACTTCAGGAGGATAAGGGACTGAGAATAGTTTTGTTCACTATTTGACCCGAGTGCCTAGTACAGTATCATGGTAGGTGATCAAAAAATTATTTTTAATTTTTTAAATGTTTAAATTTTTGGCCTCGCCATGCCGCTTGCAGGATCTTAGTTCCCCACCAGCGATTAAACCCAGGCCCTGGCAGTGAAAGCGCTGAGTCCTAACCACTGGACTGCTGGGGAATTCCCTCAAAAAATATTTTTAAGTGAATGCATGGGTGTAAAATTGTCTGTTTAGTCATTGACTTTCATTCTGTATTAGATCTTATCCAACCACCAATGTTCCACGATTCCTCCAAACTGTTAGTGTTCTAAACTTTAGGGCTTGCTCTCTCTCCCTCAAGTGATACACACTAAATTCTACAAAGTCATAGCAGATCTGCATATCTGCTCTTCAGTTGGTCTTCCTCTAGTTCTTAATAATTGCTTCATGTGGATCTTCAAAACTGGAGTCTTGACTTCAATCACTGTAATTGAATATTAATTTTATATTATTGTGTGGTCACTTTGGCTAAAGCTGATTTTAAATGTGGTTCTAGAGTTGTCTAACTTTAAGAATCTCCAATTTTCTGTTTCCTAAAAATGTGTGTATTCTAACTTTTTAAAAATTTGGTAAAATTGCTCGGACTTTCATATATCTCAAGAACTGACTGCGCCTTTCAGGCCTTAATAAAAACTTTCAAAATCCTGATAAAAGAAGTGTTGGAGCTGAGGATAGGAATAGGGAATGAGTGATGGAAAAAAGGAAAAGCAAGGTGAGCACAGAGTAGAGAAGCGAAGCCAGGAATTTTTTCACCCCAGGTTTCTAATTCTTTCTATAGAATATGTGGAAGTGTAAAAAATTTATTGTCTTCTGACACTTGGCTTCTGACATTTGGCTTCAAGATTCATTTTAGTTTTGAGAGGGAAGAATTCTCCATATAATGATGATTTTACTGATCTAGTCAGCAAGTCTAGGTGTTGTTTTTCTACCAGAGGTGATGGATTGCTGTGATCTAGCCATAATCTATTAGTCCCAGTACTGGCAAGTTTCACAGATTTATAAAAGAGGTGAGTCAATTAGGAATCCAGCCTGCAGTTAAGAAGTAAAACAAAAGTTAGAAGGCTTCCTTTGGCTTCAAATGCAAGTCTGTCTTGCTTACTCTCTAGATACCCTGGATATATGCATACATATGCAAATATAGAGATGTACTATTTTAAATTATGTCACTGAAGCCATCAGTATTCACAACTGCACAAAATATACATACTGGCCAAAGTACGATTAAAATCAGCCTGGGAAAAGTGACCCAAGGGAATCAAGCAGTTGATGACCTTGGCTGTCACCAGATATTTAATTCATTCAAAGTACCCTTTATAACTGGAACAATAGGAGGTTTTACAGTGATTCCAGAGATCTTGATAGATGCACCAAAAATAAAGGAGGGACAGCTTTTCAGCCTCACTTCATTCTTGTCTGTCTTTCATCAGAGAGCCAGAGCAGTTGGAGAGTGATCCATTGAGTCTGTGCAGGGAAGGACCACTCAGTGAAGCTTCAGAGGTTACACTGGCTTAACGTTGGCATTTCTGTGCTATGTGTACAATTTAATTGCCAATGTCACCTGTAACTAGCATTTATACAATCATTCTTTTGGACTTGGTGGAACTATAAAAATAAAAACACACTAAAACAAATACGCTCTACCCTTAATATCAATCAAAAGACAACTTTAGTTAAAAACAAAAGGAAAAGCAAAACATACTTGGTCTAATAAGTTACTCTGTGTGAAAAAGGAAGATTGTCCAAGACATATAAATCATGGCAACTTCTCTCTGCAGTAAGCACTTTTTTCCCCCTCAGAATTATCATTTTGTAATCAGAAAAGCCCTAGAGTTTAAAGTATGCCTCGTACAAATGTCACTTCCAAACTTCAGTGCTAATCCAGAGGAAATATTATCCTAGTGGTCTCCAAGGCCCAATGTCTAGGTGTTGGATACATGATAAACTTACATGGAGCTTTCTTAGTGAGATATAGTCCTCCAGAGGATTGAATTTTTCAAGGCTTAGTACAACCCAACCCTTTAAATAAGATTTAAGCTTCCCTTGTCAGGTTCCTTTAAGAGCTTTTAAAATTTTTTTTATTTGCTGCTTTGACCAGGTTCTAATCCCTAGTCCCCAGTGACAACTTTTGGCCATCTCAACCATTTCATGTCTGCTTTCCCAGGGCCTGGTGCAGCTTGCACAATTGAAGATACTTCTTTTCTTCTCCTACAGAAGAGCCTCATCGAAATAATTTGAGATGGAAAATTGCAACAGTAAGACTTTCTTGCTACTTTACTGATAATATGACAGATTTTTAAAGCCATTTTTCCCCCCATTTTACAGGCAGCTCTCTTGAATAATGATTAAATGGTGCAGAGGCTAAGAGAATGCACTTTTGAGCTAGGCTACCCTGAGCTATTTCTCCCAACTCTACAACTTATCAACAGTGTGACCTTGGGCATATTATACAACCTCTCTATGCCTCAATTTAAAAAAGAAATTTAAAAAAGAACCTTCTCAAAGAGGTACATAGAACAATGCCTGGAATAATTTAGGTGCTATATAAATGTTTACTTAGTATTATCAGTGAAATGCCCATAAAAACAGATTAGCAAAACTTAAAAAGTATCACAGATTTTAAGAATGATATAGGGAAATTGAAAATCTCACACTGCTGGTGGATAAACGTGTATATCCACACTGGAAAGCAGCTTTGGAATGTGTAGCAAAGTTAAAGCAGTACATAGTCTACAACCCACAGATTCCAGTAGAGCATACTCTCACACATATGCACCAGGAGGATTTTAGAAGGATGTTGGTAAAGTATGAGATTGGAAGCAACCTAAATGTTTATCAATAGGGAAAAGCTTAGTCAATAAATTATGGCACAGTGTAGTTAAAATGAACGAATGAATGAAAGTGTGTGTATTTGCTCCCCCTCTCCCCATTGTGCATTGAATATGTAATGTCATGGATAAAATATCAAGAGCATATAGTTGACTTAGTAAAGTGAATTACAGAATACCAACTTATGTCCATTTAAAAATTAACAAGACAATTTGTGGATATGTACATATATACTGAAAATACAAACACCTATATAGGATGGATACATACCTCAAATTGGCATGTGTTTTCTGAGAAAGGCAGTAGAACAATGTGGGTAGGAAAGAGCTCCCAACTGTATTTGTATAACTGTTTAATTCTTGAAAAGACAAATCTGAAGCTTATACAGCATAATATAACATTTGTTAACATTGGATGGTAACATGAATGCTTGTTTTGTATATCTCTGTAAGTCTGAATTATTTCATAATTTTCAAAACCCAGTCAATTAGAAAATAAAAAACATAACTGTTTTAAATAAGAGAAGAAAGTCTCTTATTTTTCTAGCTTTTAGTTGGAAAAAATAAACACCCCAGAAGTTTTTGATGCTCATTGTGTGAGGTTCACACTTTGAGAAACTCTGTCGTCAATGCTGGGTTATCCAAAGGACATCAAGAGTCCAAGTTTCTATGCTTGTGGGGTGGCAGGGGGTTGGGGAGAGAGAGACAGAGAGAGACAGGGGGTGGGGATTGAGATTAAGAGACAGAACAGAGGGAATTTTATTTTGTATTACGTATTGTGGATTGGACAGCATATTCTTTTACTTAGGCCTCTGAAAAACTTATATCTGGTAGTGATATATGTTCAGTTTCAGCTGAAATCTGAGGGTAGTGTAAATAGAATATTTATCCGAAAATGTAGCTTGCTAAATGCACAATGGGGTAATTATGGAGGCTCATATACATATGAAAACATTGTTGAGGAGAAAGCCAAGGGCAAGTTGAGTAAGAACCAGGATATCAGGTAAAGGGGAAGCATGATGAAAGGAGGGGATGGGAGCAGAACACTGTTTTCAAGTGAAAGTCTATGTAGAATTCTGTATTAAAATTAAAATCTGCTCCTCTGGCCAATGTGAGGGTGGGAAGGCCAGAGCCCACCTACGTGTTCACCTCATCATGCTCTGCCCGAATCTACGAAGACCTAGTATTACTGATAAGGCATATTCTCTTTACATTCTAGCTCATATTTCTACTTCCTCCCTCAACTTGCCTTCCTACTAAAATGGAAAATAAGGGTTGATACACTGAAGGGAAAGCTGAAATATTAGGATATCAATCTGACACTTCATCATATTTCTTAATTCTTTAAGTAAGATTTAAAAAGAAGGATAATTTGATTTTCTTTTATTAATAATTTTATTATTAATTATTAATAATAATAATATTTAATAATTGCCTAATATCTTTTGGTTAGGGAAAATGTACAAAAGTTAATTTACCTAGATAGTGTTCTATGTATGCACTTTTATCTATCCAAAATCATATTGAAATATTAAATTATGGAAATTATGTGAAATCAAGCTTTGTTATATTTTAAAAGGAGAATTTGAAATGAAGTTGAATGTTTAATAATTCCTTAAATTAACATAAATGAGAAATGAGAAAAGTCTACACACACACACACACACACACACACACACACACACACCCAAACATGTTTCAGGCAAGGACATATTCCCCTAGTTAGAGATGTAAATGTATTTTTTTAATCTAAATTCTTGGGGAATCAAAACCCTAATTAGAACTAAGCAGCCCAGTTGAATTCTCTCCTCCTCAGTACGACAGGAAGGAGTTCTTCAAGGGCTACTCCAGTCTTTCTGTCTGTTTAATCGAATGACTTAACCTGAAAATTATGAGTTTAAATATTTCTTTAGCTGCAGCGGGTCATTTACCTCAAGCCCCATTTTTATTTAATAATGACTGTTAAGTGGGAATCTGATTGTTGACCTTGAGTCTAATTAACTCAGTGGATAGACAGCCTTTCTGTACTACATGAAGCACTGCACTAGATGAAAATAGTCGTCCAAACTTCCTCTTGTACCATATATTCTAAGCACATATAGGGTAATAATCTCTCTTACTGACTTCCAAGTTATAATCAGGGGTAATCTTTATTGGCTACCTGTTTCTTAAACAAGCAGGATAAAGAAAGAGGCAAACACTTCATATGAGGTTATACCAGTATAGGGGAAACTGAGGTGGTCTGTTTAATATTAGCTCATAGAAACCTATTTGCCCTATTTTTCATACTGCTGTCTCATTCCAAGCTTAAAGTCTACTTAAATGCCCATTTTAGTACAAAGACACATAGAGATTATCAAGCAATAATTACTCATTCTGTATTCTCACCACTAATTTTCATTAAAACCTATATACAATAAAATGCATTGATTTTATCCTAAATTTAATTTAGATGATTTTGGCCTGTTGTTTTAGTCTTCTAGATCTACTTCCCTGGGTTGGAGTTGGGAATCTTGATCCAGGTACTTTTATTTCAGTCTTGTTTTAACCACCAATTCTATATACTTTTTAAAAAAAATTGCAATGTAGTTGATTAACAATATTGTGTTAGTTTCAGCTATACAGCAAAGTGATTCAGTTATATATATATATATGCATATATTTTTTTTCAGATTATTTTTCATTATAGGTTATTACAAGATATTGAATATAGGTCCCTGTGCTATATAGTAAATCCTTGCTGCTCATCTATTTTATGTATAGTAGTTTGTATCTGTTACTCCCATACTCCTAATTTATCCCTCTCCTCCTCCCTTTCTCCTTTGGTAACCATAAGTTTGTTTTCTATGTCTCTATATACTTTTTATTCTCCATTTTTCTGTAGGATTATTTGTATTGTTATTTATGTATAGGAACTATTCATATATTTAGTACCCAAATTTTTATTGATTATCAATGCTCCAAATATTTATCTTTCTGTTGGTTGACTTTTCACTTTCTTTATGGTTTCATTTGATGGGCAGAAGTTCATTATTCAAATATTAATTCAGTCAAATTAATTAACTCTGTTTCTTTATGGTTTTTGTTTTTTGCATCTTAAAAAATATATCTTTTTTTTTTTTTTTTTTACCCTGGTGTCATAAATATGTTTTCCTGTAACTTGTTCAAAGAATTTTAGAATTGTGCTTTCCACCTTTAAGTCTTCAATCTACCTGGAGTTGGTTTGTGTAGGATGTGAGGTAGGGATCCAGTTGTGCCAACATCAGGGGTCTTATTAAAAGTATCTTTTTTTCTACTGCAATATTATCTCTGTCTTATATCAACTTAACATATGTGAATAGATTTGTTTGGGGGCTCTGCATTCTGCTTTAGTCATCTTTTTAGCTATTCTTATGCTAATAGCACCCTGTCTTAATTTCCTTCTTCCTGAAGTAGATATTTTTAATTATTCCTTTCAGTGAGCATCTATGAATGGTAAGTTCTGTCTTCATTTGAAAATATCTTTACTTTATCTTCTCTGTTGAATTTTCAGTTTGAAGTATTATGGAATTTTAATTTGATATGTATTTTATATTGATTGGATTTCCCCCAATATTTAGTTTATCATACTACTGAATGAGTATACTTCCTCTATGAATTTTTTCTTTCTTTATCTTTCTTACTTCTGAGTCTCTTTCCATGCTAATTTATTATTTAACAGTGCTTTGCTCTTCACTAAGGAATCTGCTGTTTGTTAGAAGGCAAACCAACCTGGATAAATTCAGAGTTTCCACATTCTTTTGCTATAGTCTTATTTCTTTCCTCTACATTCATTGTTTTCCTTTCCTGCCTGGAAACTGGATGCCTGTGGTAGACTGGAGATCTATATCATACCCTCATTCACTTACTATGAATATAGTCAAGAGTGGTATGAGGTTTTAGCAAATAGAACATTTCAGCCATGAGAGAAAAATTATTTGCATAAGGAAATAAACACAGTGAACCAGAAATTGGTACAAGCAATACCAGTATGAGAAATAGTCGCAAAACCTAATGTGACTCACAGAGGTAAACAAAAGCTGACAAAGGCATTTTGTATAAGCCAATCTGTCTTTCATTCCCACACAGGAATTATAGGTCTGAAATATGGAGATCTTAGAACACTTACTAATCCTTCTCGAAACATAAGTAATTAGCGTCCATTTTATAGTGAAAGAAAATTAGTTTTATAAAAAGTGGAGAAACTTGCCAATATCTTGCAAATAAAGAATACTGAGTAGCTGGAGTCAGTGATTGCCAGTCTCTCTCCTAGGACCATACATCCTAACCTTTTCAGCATATGAGAGGTTATCAAAATACTACTAAGATGTTGAAGTTAAGAACCTGCCTCCCGTTAGATGTATTGACAAATCAAGTAACAAAGGAGGTTCCCTGAGTTTTCTTCTTCTGTTGCTTAGTTTTTCCTACAACAAGAGAAAATTCTGAAGGGATGATGAGTGAGTTCCAATAGCATATTTAATTTGAGTTTCTTTTCTTTTCAACTTTTAAATGCATACAGTACAAAAAAGTCTCCTGGATATATGGTGAAATTTCACAGTAAGAGG
Source organism: Lipotes vexillifer (assembly GCF_000442215.2). Lineage (NCBI taxonomy): Eukaryota > Metazoa > Chordata > Mammalia > Artiodactyla > Lipotidae > Lipotes > Lipotes vexillifer. The sequence continues at coordinate 4,020,575 of NW_006785816.1, forward strand.
CAATGCTACATTGACTATAACCCCAAACGAGCCAGACAGACAGAAAGTGTTTTTAGGACCTATAACTTATCAGCTTTCTTCCAAAGACTATACTGATAATAGCTCGCATTTACTGAACATGGACTGTGTGCCAGGCACTGAGGTGTTTTACATGGAGTATATTTAGTTCTCACAGCTAATATATGAGGTATATACTATTATCATTACCATCATATTACAGAAGAGGAAAGTGAGGCTCAGAAAGGCTAAGAATTTGTCAAGTTTGCCAAGTATGTAAGTGGTGGGAATGAGTTTCTAACTTAGTCAAATATGTTTAACTGTAGTTAAGAGCCTTCCTCTTAACACCATGAAATAGTCTTACTTGAAGTTTCCCTGTTCTGTTTAATATCATCTACTTTATCTCCATCCTCATCAGAATTGAGTAAAAATGAAGCAAGATGGTATTTGTGTTAGATGAGATTCCATATTGCTAGCACAGAAAGCCCAACTCAAGCTGGCATTAATAACAGATTTAGATAATGTGCCCACTTCCAAGTGAAAACTGGAGCTGGGGGAACACCATGTATTCATTGGCCCAGGACAGGATGGTGTACCCATCCATGAACCACACACTGTGGCAAGGGGAAAATGGATAACTTGGATTGCAATTTAGGTAATTCCTGAAGCCAGGGATGGGAACAATCCCACCGAAATTGAGTGGCTGCCCCTTGAGGTAGGGAGAGGGGAAATGGAAATATAGAAGCACAGGAAAATGAAAAAAGTAAGTCAGAATCAATCAGATGGAATCCTTACTTTCTTTCCCACTAAAAGATTAATACATAAATTAAACTAAAAGAAAGATCATGGTTAGATTCCAAATCTTAAAAAAATTCCACTGATGACGTGTGAATTAGCTCTCCATTAGCTGCATTGTAACAAATTCCAAAATTTAGCTGCTTCGAAGAAGCATTTATTTCTGAGTCAGTAACCTGAGTGTGGCTTAGCTGGCTCAGCATCTTTTATCAGGTTGCTGGGGAAAGATCTTCCAAGCTCACTCATGGTTGTTGGTAGAATTTAGCTTTACCTGGGCTGTTGCACTGAGGCAGTTCCTTGCCATGTAGGCCTCTCCTTAGGGTAGCTCACAACAGGCAGCTGGCTGCCCTGGGAGCAAGCAAGCAAGAAAGCAAAAGAAAATGCCCAAGACAGTCTTTTTATAACCTAATCTTGGAAGTGACATTCTATCACTTCTGCCATATTTTATTCTTTAGAAGTGAGTCAGTAAGTCTAGCCCTTTCTCAGGAAAGAGGACACAGAGGTGTGAATATCATGCAGAAGTTGGGGATCTATGGGGCCATCTTAGAAGCTGCCTACCATAAAGTGTGCATTTGTGTGTATGTGGGTGTGTACATGTGTTTTCAGGGACACTGGGTAGTCAGTGGTTGCACATGGTATGGGGCCAAAAGAGTATGAGTTCTTACGGATTTTCCTGTTAAGAGTATTGGAGGGTTAAAATGGTAGTTGTTATCCCTACAGGAAACGTATGCCATTCACAAATTGAGAATTTGAGCCAGCTTAATAAAGGGGCTATTTACAAAGGTGTGGTAAGTTAAGTATAGAGAAATTATAAGGAATAGTATGTTATTCCAGGGTTTGTGACAGCTTGGTGTATCACTCCCCCGAGGCCTGAAGCAGCATGAGGAGGGAGCAGATATCAGAACTAGGAGAGGATATTTGTATGAGAAGACCCCTGGACAGGAGCTATAACTTTTCACCATAGGAAGCAGTCAGCCTATGGCATCTCTGCAGGGAAGGTGCCAGGGGAATAAGTACATTGAATCACTCTCCCCCAGCCTCCTGCTGGCACCACCCATTGGCAGAACTCAACCAGAAGCCAGAAGGCAAGGAAGTTCACTGATGTTGTCAATATAGTCCAGTCTCCAGTTGCACACAGTAATGTGGAAAGAGGGCAGAGCAGACCTGGAGGGACAGTCAGAAGATACCCAGTACAGAAATCAAATGAGTACTTATGAGGAAAATCATATCCATTATAGGCAGAGAGGAAGAAACAGGCTTACACTACTAGGTATTGTTTAGAGCAAGCTAGATGGAAGAGTTTGGTGACAGAGAAGGGTATTTAACATCAGAACAGGCTTTCATATAATTGTGTCTCTTGAAGATCCTTAAAAATGGGAAACACACATCCATCTCTATGAAATGATTTGGGCAAAACTGTACTGATGAAAGAAGTATGGGTAGCTAAGATGACTTTGAAGGGTCCTTGTAACTTGAGGATATGGCATTCCAGGAGGAGTGATGGAAATCAGGGAACTGGATCTCGTGCAAAATATTCACAACTCTTTGAAATGGAAATTAGGCTATTCCAATTTAGGAATCAAATTAAAGCAAGTATTCAGGGTGTTAGCCAGCTGTGCTCCTGCCTGTTTGAAGTGGCAGCTAAAGGAGGGAGGCGTGCTTTTTCCGGGATGAAGCAGGATCTCACTCAGCCTGTTTTCATCTTTAGTTAGCACCTGTTGGCTTAGAGTGGTGTCAGCCAAGCAATCAGATGGTAGATGTGCCTGACCTTCCCGTGTCTGCCGCCCCTCCCCCCAAACCCCGTGACACCTCTCCTGATACAGATCACAGGAGCTGGTTTAAAATGAGTTTCAAGTTCGTGTAGGAAGAGAAAGTTAATTCAAAGAAACAGCCAGGCAAGCTTCTGTAGGAATAACTATTATCCCCTTTCACCATGGCCTACCTGGGAGCCCACTTTGCCTTCAGATCCCCCAGGCAGAAGACCAATGATGAGCTCTGTCAGCATAGCATGTCCTTTATTCTTCAGAAAGCTATTTGCAATGACTTCTTTCAGAGCTATCTCTACCTGCTGGAAAATATTCCCCTGGGTAAGTGAGTCAGAGCTACTAGATAAGGGACAAGAAATGACTGGAGCAACTGTGTGAGACTGTGGGGCTTTTGCAAAAGGAATTAGAACAAGGACACTTTCCAGATAAAAAGGACACACAACCAATGTCAGTGGGCTTAAATGTTTCAATGGCATTCTTTTATGGAAAGTGCAAAGATCAAGTATTGCCTGGCAGGACAAGCCTCTATTTGGGGACTTCCATGCACCTCAGACATGGGTAACTTGCTTCTCTGGGTGTTGTTTGCCTGAGTGTCAGGATTATAGAAATTAATTTCTTGAGTTTGGAGGGACATTTTTAATATTTGCAAAAATTTAGAGGTGGGCAAATTAGGTAACTCAAAGATGAGAATATTAATACAGAAGCATATCAACAAAGAATTTTTTAAAAAGGCTAAACAATAATAGATCAAGGTTGTTGGTGTGTGTGGCTGTGTGTGAGTGTGTGTGTGTGTGTGTGTGTGTGTGTGTGTGTATGCATGAGTACACACTCCACATAATCCTTTCTGGCCTTTCTAAATTGCAATAATAGTCCAAGAGCTTAAAAGGAGCAGATTTTAGTTTGGTCTTTGAATATTAAGAAAAAAACTGGGCTGTAGTCTGTCTCCATTTTAGTTATTTCCTCTAGTTTCAGGGAATTGGACAATAGGGCAATAAAAAGCTTATCTGGTTTGTCTACACCACTTTTCTCAGCCTCTGTGAAAATGGTTACTTCAGGGCACTCTTAACAACACTAAAGAGGAAATAACTTGCGATTAAGGAGTAAAGTATCTCCCTTTGATTCATATTTTCCCCCCATGAAAGCAGGAACAGTGTGTATCAACTCCAGTCTGCTTTGTTAAGGTTGCTGAAAGCCCTATTGTACACTTGATGTGGCCAGGGTTTCCAGACGTGAAAGGAGCTACATAATTCTTTGTATTGCATTCAAAACTATGTTAGCAGCTTCCCAAAGTCTCTTTCTATAAGTCCATTTCTGAAGGGAATCTTTAACTCTAGACATACAAATACTTTCATCTTATATATATTTCTTATAAAAATTTCGCATTCATGACTCTATTTGATCCTCACAGCCATGCTATGCGATAGATAGGGTATTATTATTTTTCCACCCACCTTCTCACTCTTGCCCCCTATCTTATTTTTTCAAGTGAGGAAAAGAAAATTCAGAGATGATGAGATCTAATCTAGATAGGTCTCATCTAGATACCAAAGCAAGAACCCAAGACCAGGGCTCTTTCTGGTAGATAGCACTACACATGAGTAATTCTTTTAGGACATAGTGTACATCTCATTTGTATTCAAATGGAAAAATTAGAGCAGTCTATATGGAAGGTGATGATGTTCTGACCACTCCACATATTGTCAGAGCATTGCTTTTCTGGAGACACTCTTTGGGCCACACCTCAGTAACAGTAGCTTATTGGCTCAGTTGCATTAGTCTGGAGAAAGATATTAATTACAATAACTTATGAGAGGTTCACTAAGGGGCAGATGACTGCCAAATTTTAAAAATAATTATTAGAAAAGAAACTCATCTCTGAAAGTAGCTAAAGATGAATTAAAAGACCCCAATAAATATTTATTAGACAAATTAAGGGCCCCTTACTAATAATTAATTGCAGGTTACCAATGTCCTGAGTTCAAATTCTGGCACTGCTAGTGGTAGAAAAAATCACCTCTGCAAGTTACTAAAGTCTCTGAGCATCATTTTCCTCAAAACTGTGGGGCTGCTGGAGGATTAAATGCAATTATATATGTGAAACTAGTCAACGCTCAGTAAGCATTAGCTTTTTATCTCCTTCCTTAGAGTCAGATCTCTTTTAAAGTCATCACGTAGCCTTCCTTAGAACAGGCATTACCGAAGATGATAAGCTTAATTTGCTATATGGGAGTTTTCAGGCTGCAGTGGATATTAGTCTTTTCAGTTTGGAAATAAAACTCAGCCCCACTGAAGTGTTTTAGAGTTGGCTTCCCCTCCTCCTGATGATTTCAAGACTTCATAGAAATGAAAATAAAGCCCTTCTTTTAAAAGGATGGGGAACCCTACTGTAGAGTCTGCACAGAGAGTTTGTTGTTTGGGGGTAGTTACGGGAAGAACAGTGGCTAACCGGACTCTTTGATTCCTTCTTTCCTTCCTTCCTCCCTCCAACTGCCTGTGTTAGGCAGCTAGGCTCACACCAGCACACCGTGCAGTGACATTCAGTCATGGGGACGTTTGCTGAAATATCCCTGACTAGCCTCAGTGACTCATGGAGAAGAAAGAGCATGCATATTCAAAATCTCCAATGGAAAACTTAGCTATGCCATTGAATACAACAGGTCTTCACAAAGAAATGGGAGCAAGCTTATTACTATTCTCAGTGGTTTACATATATTATCTCAGTTAATCCTCACAACATCTCTATTATGTGGTGCCGTTATTTTCTCCACCCTATATCTGAGGAACAGAGGAAGTAAGTAGAGAAGGATTAGAATCCAGGCAGTCTAGCTCCATGGTCTGTCTTTTTTAACCACAAAATCATGCTGCCTCCCATTGTAAATGGCAACTTGACAAATGAGAGGAGCAATGTAAGTTTACCACATTTTTTTGAATTGACAGGAATACAAAGCATAGTCTATGAGGAGCACTGGCTTTCTGCTGAGATAATCAACAAGATGGGCAGCCAGTGAGTAGGTTCATATAATCTAGTTTTACCAGCCCACATTCAGCTGGAGGCTTGGAGTGAATGAATTTTCCAAAGGTGGCTGTTTGTGAGCAAATCAGAAGTAGAATAGGAAAGCAATTCATATAAGTCTCCAGTTTGTATACCAGTGCATGCAGGGGCCTATATATGGCCCAACTGGAGATGTTCATATAATTACTCCTCAGTAATTCTTCTAGCACTATCCACAGCATATTTCTAGTACAGAGAAGTCAGCGAATAATTATTAATTATATATTGAGCAAGAATCTATTACTCCTGGACATTGTTAAAGGCTTAGTTTAACTTCACATTTAGAACAATAGTTCCACGTGGTTTAGCAAAAGGAACAAAGGCTTTGCATTTATTTATTTATTTGTTGGTTTGTTTATTTTTAACATCTTTATTGGAGTATAATTGCTTTACAATGGTGTGTTAGTTTCTGCTGTATAACAAAGTGAATCAGCTATACATATACATATATCCCTATATCTCCTCCCTCTTGCATCTCCCTCCCACCCTCCCTATCCCACCCCTCTAGGTGGTCACAGAGCACCGAGCTGATCTCCCTGTGCTATGCTGCTGCTTCCCATTAGCTATCTATTTTACATTTGGTAGTGTATATATGTCCATGCCACTGTCTCACTTCGTCCCAGCTTACCCTTCCCCCTCCCTGTGTCCTCAAATTCATTCACTACGTCTGGATCTTTATTCCTGTCCTGCACCTAGGTTCTTCAAAACCACTTTTATTTTTAGATTCCATGTATATGTGTTAGCATAGAATATTTGTTTTTCTCTTTCTGACTTAAGGCTTTGCATTTAAATAGGTTTGGGTTAGGGCCTGGCTGTGACACTTCATTTCTGTGTAATATTGAGTAAGTTACTAAATCTTTCTGATTTTCTCATTACTTACCTGTAAAATGCTGATTATAATCCCAGTTTTGTAGTGTCGTTGTGAGGATCAGAGTGTGAAGAGATGAAGTGAGAGTGCCTAGCATAATGCGTGGAACATAGGAGGTACCCACTAATGGTTAGTAACCAACCCCCCTTCACTTACCCCTTTTTAGAAGAATTAGGCTCTGAGGAGGAAATTGAGAACAATGGCCACGCCTTTGCCATTGCAATTAAAAACTAGAATTAATAAAAACATTTCCTATAATACACTTGGAACTTCCAAATGAAACTCAGCATACAACTCTGGGCATTTTTCAAATTGATTTCATCCCTGTGGTAGGCATTGCTGCACAACTTTTTGTACAGTGATACATTTTCCAAATGTTTATTGTTACCTTTGCAGTGCAAATGCTGTAAGGTCATTTTTTCACTTTAAAGAAATGAAGAACCAGATAATTTCCCTTTATTTAGCAGACTTTCAGATACACTGTGTTAGATGGATGAAATATGAGTTTTGGATTTAAATAGACGTAGGTTTAAATCCCAGTTGTGTCACTCACTGGCAGTTTAGTTAACCTCTTGATGCCCTGTTTTCTTCTGTAGATAATCACATTTATCTTACTTATTCAGTTAGATATAAATGCTTAGCATATGTAGCACATATATATATATTTGATCAGTGATAGTTAATATTTTTTATTATTTGGGTATGCCTAATTAGGAGAGAAGATATATCCTCCTATAGTTTTTTGTAAACTACAAAAAGTGTGACTTATTTGTGATTATGCTGGTTTTTCCTTATAGCCATGCACTACTTTGCTGAACCTGTGTATTACTCAAAGAACAAAAAGCTAGACAATATTCCTTTATTCAGTGAACATTTAAAGGAGGTCTGCTATGTGTTAAGTGTAATTGTAAGTCCTAGGATTACAAGGAAAATAAAATAGAGCTTTATCCTGAGAGTTTAGTGTAGGATTGAGACCCACACAGATAATTTTTGTGGAGTGTGGAAGTCGTGATAGAGACCACTACAGGATGCTGCAGAGGTACAGAGGAGGCGTGGTGACTGCTGAATCAGCTTCTGACTCTTCTGATGCAAAGTCTCACCATGAAAAATCTGTCCCCAGTATCTTCACCTGAATTCTGACCTTTTCAAATTTGACAGTGGGTCAGGTAGAACACTAAAGTTGGAATAGAGTTAGGAAGACACTCAGCCAAGTGGGCGGGGGATGTGATGTGTGGTGGGAGCTTGAGTACGTTCTTGCTAAAGAGGGGAAAGTGTATTTTCCCTCCTTTCCCACCTCTGCTTACGTTATTTGTGTTGAAGGCTGAAAAGAATTTAGGGAACACTGAAATAGCTCTCAGTTGAAAAGAAAAAAACCCACTAAAACTTTCAGGGTAGGCAGTGCATTATTTTAGAGGCAAGAAACACCAAACATCTAAAGCATGCAGGGAAGAAATAAAGCCTAGAGGGCCTCTCAGGGTAATTCTGAGACTTGTTAATGATGACTTTCTAGCATTCTGGCACACACAGACCCTTGGATTCTACCAGGAACATTGATAAAATCCCACTTCCTACCCTTTCCTGTTGGTGAAAACACAGATGACTTTGGATTTTTTTAGATTCCATATGTAAGTGAGATCATACATTATTTATCTTTCTCTGATTTATTTCACCTAGTATAATGCCCACAAGGTCCATCGATGTTGTCACAAATGGCAGGATTTTCTTCCTTTTATGGCTGAGTACTATTCCACTGTGCCTAGGTACATTTTCCTTCCTTCCTCCCTTCCTTCTTGCCTCCCTCCCTTCCTTCCTTCCTTCCTTCCTTCCTTAAATTTTTACCATTACTTCTTTAATGGCTAAAGTGAGAAGTCATCACCTACAAACCTCTTTTATGGAAGATCTTACACTTCATAAGGACATCTTCTAGTTAGACTTTCTTTTCTCTTATAGACTAACTTGATTCAATATTCTGTCTCCGATCATTCCAAACTTACCATTTAAATTTAGCCTACATATCCTCTGAAGACTCCCAGGTCAATTTTCAGTTGACAAACAGGTCTAATGTTTGGAATAAAGTCTAAAATAGTTATATCCAACTATTAGAAAGAGAAAAAGAAAAAGCTACTCAGCAAACATAGACACTTATCTCTCAACAAAATTTTTCTTAGAGAGTTCACGAGATCTTTGTTCTTCTTCAGGGCAAATTCACATATACTTTATTTTTATTTTTGTAACAAGTAAGCCGTTGGAAGGTCCTTGGGAGTTCAGCTCATAACATAGCTCAAGAAATAAGTACCATATTATATCAAGAACTAATAGAGTGTCTAGCCGCTGTCTTGGACTACCCCAAGTTTCACAAAAACATTGCAATCATGCAAGAATAAGCCACTAGATGTATTTCTATAATAAAAAGGCACAGGCTGATGACTGATAACCGTATCTGAATCAACTGGCACCATTGCAGGAGCTATCAAGAAGGGAGAACCTGGAGCTGGCCATTACACCTCATATATCTTTTTAGTGAAATGTTCCTGTCAATTAGGTGACAGGCCCATAACCATAAAAACTTACCTATTGAGTCTGACCCCTGCTGAGCTTGGCATTCACTTGTAGTCTAAATGTTGCTGGCATAATGGACCATTCCCATTTCCAGATTAAGGGTTTTAATAAACTCCACCAACTTGTTGACATAACCAGGTGATGATGAGTGTGGCTGTTTTGCTGCTTTGGTTGGATCAACGAGAGAGTACTGGGCTGTGGCTTGCCTGTGATCCCAAGAAGCATTCAACTCTGGGAAGACTTTGTAAGCTGTGATTTCCTAGCCTGCTTTTCTGAGACATACAGAAGAATTTGGAACAGTCATGTTTTTGGCATGGCGATGATTAATTTTTGTCGTCCCTGTTGAAATTATCAGCCTTTCTTGAGCTGCCTGTTTACACAACACTTTACCAAGTACTAGGGAAGGGGGACTGGTGTAGGTCAGTGGTTTCCAATGTTTTTGAACATGAGGATGTTCCTTTTAATGTTTTATTTTCTCAATCAGTAACTAACTTGAGTATAAAATGTCAAAAAAAATCTATGTATTAGTAATAGTTTTAAAAGATTTATATTTTTAAAATGACAATCTATTGTTGGTTAATATATATGGGAGATATAGTATATAACATTGTTAGTCTCTAGAAAATAAAGTACATGGGAACTGATTCCTGTACCCCTTTTAGCAAATTCATGATCATTCAAGGGTCCAAATGTTGGCCACATCCAGTGTTTTCAAGTTGGGAAATACTGATTTAACTCCACAGATGAAGCATACTAAAATGGATAGTAGTAGTGTTTATTGGATTTTTAACTTTTAGAATCAAAATTTGGGATTATGTGACCATTGTTCAATTCAAAGCCAAGTAGTGCATTAGTCCAATGTCACAATCGTTGTTTACCTGAAGAAAAATGTTCCTAGTTAAGGTTAAATAGATTGTCTTTTCTTATACTCCTTCTACATAAAATTATGTCATATTTTGGTTTGCTTCATATCCTGATTGTAACATTTTTATACTGTTGTATATTTTACTTAGAACTTTCAACTGTCTTTTATTTTTGTTGATGGAGGTTAAAAATATGTCTTCCTAAGAATATCACTATGTCACCTTACTTCTTACCTACTATCTATTACCCAGAATCCAGTTCATTCTACTTCCTGAAGTTATTTTTTTAAAGCCTATGTTTTCTGTTGTAATATCAACTGATTTCTTTCTAGATCTGATAGTATCTGTCATTTTGGGATTTCTTTTCATTGGATTCCTGGGTTAATTTCATTGTCTTTCATTGTATATCTTCTCTTGATTTTAACCCTCATTGGGCTGGAATATAGCTTCAAAAAACTTCTGAAGGATGAATCCATGGGAGGTAAATATTCTTTCACCATTTGAATGGTAACAAATTTTAGCCTCAAAATAATTTTCCCTCAGAATATTGATGACACTGCTCCACTGTTTTCCAGGATTTCTGATGAGATCTGTGTTATATGCCTGATTCTAGTTCTTTGAACATAGGGTTGCCAGATAAAATATAAAAGGCCAGCTAAATTTAAACTTAAGATAATCAATGAACAAATTTTAGTATAAATATGTCCCATGCAATGTGTGATATTTCAACTGTATTTATACTAATAGATTATCCATTGATTATCTAAAATTCAAAACTAATTGTGTGTCCTGTATTTTTATTTGCTAAATCTGGCAACCCTACTTGAAGGTCAACAAACTTTTTCCCTCTAAATAACTTAATGATCTTCTCATTACTCTTTGTGATTTGAAATTTCCTAAGGATATGTATAAATGTGACTTTTATTTAATTATTAGTATTTTTAAATGCATACTGCTCAGTACTTTTGGACCTTATAGTCTCTTTCAGCTCTGGGAAATTGTTTTCTATTATTTCTGTAATAATTTTCTTCCCTCCATTTCCTGATTAGCTTGATGTTGGGTCTTCTGAATTGTCTTTTTTAAAAAATATTTTTAAAATTTTCTTTTTGATTCTAGCTCATTCTTTTCATAGAATTCTGAGCACTGATGGAATGTACTTAGCATTTTCAACTCATACAACTTTTATTTATTTATTTATTTATATATTTTTGACTGCGCTGGGTTTTCATTGCTGCATGTGGGCTTTCTCTAGTTGTGGCTAGCGGGGGCTACTCTTTGTTGCGGTGCGCACGCTTCTCATTGTGGTGGCTTCTCTTATTGCGGAGCACAGGCTCTAGGTGCGCAGGCTTCAGTAGCTGTGGTGCGCGGGCTCAGTAGTTGTGGCACACAGGCTTAGTTGCTCCACGGCATGTGGGATCTTCCCGGACGGGCTCAAACCCATGTCCCCTGCATTGGCAGACAGATTCTTAACCACTGCGCCACCAGGGAAGTACATGAATTAAGTCTTTATAGCTCTAATCTTTGTACTTCTGTTTTCCATATCAATCTTTTCCTTTATGTCCTGATAATTTACTCAATGTTATATTCCAAATTGTTTGGTAATCAAAATTTTAATTTCTAAGAATTCTTTATTATTCTTTAAATTATCATTTTCTTGACATCTTCGATTTATGGATGCACCTGTTCTCATACCTCTTCAAGGGTGTAAGTTTTTGTTTAGTTTTGGTTTAAATTCTCATTCATTTCCTGGATTATTTCTGTTTCCTTTGGTGTCAGTTTTGATTGTCTATCTGTATCTTTGTTTTTCAGACTGCCATTTTACCCTCATGTGTTTGGAAATCATTGTTTATCCATAGTTAGAAATGAAGGACGGGGGCAATGATTTTGGGTAATGGAGAAGGTTTCCTCTGTTATATACTTCTCCGCTGAATAGAAAGGATGACAAGAAGCTCTACATTTGCCGGTAGATCTTGCCAGACTCTGAGTATGAGGAAATGAGGTACTTGGAATCCTCTATATGCCAGAATGAGTAGTGTTCTAGGATTCCAACACTAACTGGTCTTTTTCTCCTAAGGCACTTAATTAATTTTTTTTCCTTTTTTTTAGAGAAGAGACATATTTACCCTCCCTAGGATTATAGCTGTGCTGCTTGTCACTTTTGTGGGGAGTGCATTGGTCACCTCACTAGTTGGCCTGTAGACAGATTTTTTTGTTTTATTCACTCTTACTTCCTTTTGCAACTATCCTGAGCTGTAACTTTTTTTTTTTTTTTGCGGTACGCGGGCCTCTCACTGTTGTGGCCTCTCCCGTTGCGGAGCACAGGCTCCAGATGCGCAGGCTCAGTGGCCATGGCTCACGGGCCTAGCCGCTCCACGGCATGTGGGATATTCCCGGACCGGGGCATGAACCCGTGTCCCCTGCATCGGCAGGCAGACTCTCAACCACTGCGCCACCAGGGAAGCCCGCTGTAAATTCTTTAGCTCTGTTCCATCTGCTTTATCTGTTTTTTGTCTTCCAGAAATTTTTTGAAATCATGAATCCATTGGTGGCCCCTTCTCATTTTCTTCACTGTTAAGGGTTGAGTTTATTAAAATGATTCTTGGGGAGTACTGGGGAGCAGGGAGGACAAATGCATATATTCAGCCTACAATCTTGAACCATAAGTTTCTCCCTTTTATCTCACTTTCTATCATTTCCTTCTGAATATCCTCTAATGAAAATACTTTATATCTGCAAGTGTGCCTTTTGGTTTAAAAAACACACTTAAATGCATACTCATTTACCCCTCAGAAGTAGAACACATGTTTTTCTAAAAATAAATGTCTTAAAATACCTGAAATAATGAAATAACATAGTATATGTGAATATGCCTAGTACACTACCTGGTACAGAATAGTTGCTCAATAAATATTATATTTCTTTTTATTATTTTATTTTCAGAAGATATAGCTCAAGTACATTTTCTGTAATGTTGGTACAAAGAGATATTTGGGTATGAGTTGCACAAAAATAAAGAGATGAAAAAATAGCTATGCCTAATCTACCTCGTGATTAGAAGTAAAGATTAGTGATTAAATTCTCATAAAATATTTGGAGGTCAAAGGTAAAAGTTACTTTGAAACTTGCGATATTATTTATTCTACTGTAGCAAACACTGTTCAGCTTTTTTTTAAATACAGTGACAAGCTATTTTTAAAATTAAACTCTAGTGTTATTAAATCATGAAAATGCCACATGATTGTGATTTATGCATGAGATACCTGAAGATCATAGGAGTTAAGAACTTTACCCAAGGTTACATAGCAAGTAAGTCACTGAGCCAGAACTCAAACCCAGATCTTCTGACATCAAACTAATACCCTTTCTCCCACAGCACAAATTTGCAGGCTTCTAAGAGGAAATTCAATGCATGATAAGAATAAACTTGTTCTGCCATTTAAATACTGATAAATATTAATAATATTTCATTTGCAGTGAAATTGTATGCTTTAACAAGTCAAGTCATCAATGGTGAGATGCAGTTCTATGCCAGAGCTAAACTCTTCTACCAAGAAGTACCAGCTACAGAAGAGGGTATGATGGGAAATTTCACCGAACTGTCCAACCCAGATATCCAGGCCTCTCGGGAATTTCTTAGGAAATTTGTTGGGGTGAGTTATCCAACTGCAGTTTGATGAGGAGGCAAAGTCCTTGCAAACATTGAGCTCACATGCTTCTGTGTTGTTGCTTAAGTCATATTAAAGCCATATGGCTCAGCCAAGAGTTTAGTGTGAAAGCCTGTTTTAAGATGTTCAGAAAGGATAGGTCACATTAAATGACTGGTTTGTCCCACTTGGCATTTCACCCTCCTAGCACCAGCTAATTTCTTATGCTACAGGGGAAGGTGAACTAGCAATGTTAATATTACAATTAGTGGATTAAGAAGACTTCTCTTTTAGAGTTTCATAGATAAACTGTTGATACCCAGATGATTGATGAGAGATCATGCCATTTTGGATTTTGGGATGATTTTTTGAGTCCCTGTAATAAAAATGCAATGTTGTAAGGAAATGGAAGCTTATGTTCAGTCTAAAAGTGGTAAGTATAGTAGAATCTCTTTATATTATTCTATACGTAGTTGAGACATTGCCTTGAAAGAATGTGATCCCTTTGTAGACTTGGTGTTGGGTGAAACTCCACTTCCTTACTTCCACGCCATATGAAGATGGATCATATACTGTAGGGGCCAAAATCTTGGGCTCTAGAGTCATTACAGTTCTTCTTACTGTATAAGCAACCTTGGGCTTATTCCTTAAATGCTCTTAAACCTCAATTTTTCACCTGTGACTAGGGCATAACCACAGAACTCACCTCATAGGATAATGTGAAGCTCAAATGAGATAATATAAGTCAAGTGCTTACTTTAGTGCACATAATTATTGCCCAATAAATCTAATTTATTGCTACTACTACTAATAACAAGCTTTCATAAAATGCATTCATTATATTTTAAGGAGCTTCATTCAGTCGTCAGAATAGACTTAACCCACACAATAAAGCTATTGTTGGTTCTACTGAGAACAAAGTCCTACCCAGTAAATAGGTTTTGTTCCAATTCACTATGAAGTCATTCGTTTGAAATCTGGAGTCCATTTTATTCTAATGAAGGAAACATTAAGAATATTATGAATATTTGGGGTTATGTTGTCAACCTATTTAGAAGCATAACATTAATAATATCCCTAGTGTTGAGGTGAGGTTCACTTCACATCCAACTTCCCTAGAGCACCCTTTGCCTGAGTATAAAGAAAAGGATAATGGTGGAGCATCCATTGGGCCAAAGTGGACATCAGCTGTGGCCATAAAGGACTATGGAGCTAGGGATGTTGGCTGGGTCTATTTCTAGGTCAGGTTAACCTGGAATATTTTTAAATGAGTGTTGCTGACTGATTTCACTGAGCACTTTTTCTGAGATAGTCACTCTGATAAGCACTTTAGAAGCACTGTCTTATTTACTCTTCATAATAATTCTGTGAGGTAAGTACTAGTATCGTTTCTTGTTTTCACAGTTGTGGAAACTGAGGCTTGGAGAGGTTAAGTAAGTTTTTAAGGTTACACAGTTGGTAAGAGACAGAGCTAGGACTGACACCTGGCAAGGTCTGTCTGACACCAAACTCCCTGCTCTTATCCACGACATATTTTTTCCATTTGTCTCATGAAGCAGAAGAATCCCTGCTGTGTGTGCGCGTGTGCGTGTGTGTGTGCGTGTGTGTGTGGTGTGTGTGTGTGGTTTGTGTGTGTGTGGTGTGTGCGTGTGTGTGTGTGCGTGTGTGTGTGTGGTGTGTGTGTGTGGTGTGTGTGTGTGCATGTGTGTGGTGTGTGTGTGGTGTGTGTGTGTGCGTGTGTGGGTGGTGTGTGTGCGTGTGTGTGTGGTGTGTGTGCGTGTGTGTGGTGTGTGTGTGCGTGTGGTGTATGTGTGTGGTGTGTGTGCGTGTGTGTGGTGTGTGTGTGCGTGTGGTGTATGTGTGTGGTGTGTGTGCGTGTGTGTGGTGTGTGTGTGCGTGTGGTGTATGTGTGTGGTGTGTGTGCGTGTGTGTGGTGTGTGTGTGCGTGTGGTGTATGTGTGTGGTGTGTGTGCGTGTGTGTGGTGTGTGTGTGCGTGTGGTGTATGTGTGTGGTGTGTGTGCGTGTGTGTGGTGTGTGTGTGCGTGTGGTGTATGTGTGTGGTGTGTGTGCGTGTGTGTGGTGTGTGTGTGCGTGTGGTGTATGTGTGTGGTGTGTGTGCGTGTGTGTGGTGTGTGTGTGCGTGTGGTGTATGTGTGTGGTGTGTGTGCGTGTGTGTGGTGTGTGTGTGCGTGTGGTGTATGTGTGTGGTGTGTGTGCGTGTGTGTGGTGTGTGTGTGCGTGTGGTGTATGTGTGTGGTGTGTGTGCGTGTGTGTGGTGTGTGTGTGCGTGTGGTGTATGTGTGTGGTGTGTGTGCGTGTGTGTGGTGTGTGTGTGCGTGTGGTGTATGTGTGTGGTGTGTGTGCGTGTGTGTGGTGTGTGTGTGCGTGTGGTGTATGTGTGTGGTGTGTGTGCGTGTGTGTGGTGTGTGTGTGCGTGTGGTGTATGTGTGTGGTGTGTGTGCGTGTGTGTGGTGTGTGTGTGCGTGTGGTGTATGTGTGTGGTGTGTGTGCGTGTGTGTGGTGTGTGTGTGCGTGTGGTGTATGTGTGTGGTGTGTGTGCGTGTGTGTGGTGTGTGTGTGCGTGTGGTGTATGTGTGTGGTGTGTGTGCGTGTGTGTGGTGTGTGTGTGCGTGTGGTGTATGTGTGTGGTGTGTGTGCGTGTGTGTGGTGTGTGTGTGCGTGTGGTGTATGTGTGTGGTGTGTGTGCGTGTGTGTGGTGTGTGTGTGCGTGTGGTGTATGTGTGTGGTGTGTGTGCGTGTGTGTGGTGTGTGTGTGCGTGTGGTGTATGTGTGTGGTGTGTGTGCGTGTGTGTGGTGTGTGTGTGCGTGTGGTGTATGTGTGTGGTGTGTGTGCGTGTGTGTGGTGTGTGTGTGCGTGTGGTGTATGTGTGTGGTGTGTGTGCGTGTGTGTGGTGTGTGTGTGCGTGTGGTGTATGTGTGTGGTGTGTGTGCGTGTGTGTGGTGTGTGTGTGCGTGTGGTGTATGTGTGTGGTGTGTGTGCGTGTGTGTGGTGTGTGTGTGCGTGTGGTGTATGTGTGTGGTGTGTGTGCGTGTGTGTGGTGTGTGTGTGCGTGTGGTGTATGTGTGTGGTGTGTGTGCGTGTGTGTGGTGTGTGTGTGCGTGTGGTGTATGTGTGTGGTGTGTGTGCGTGTGTGTGGTGTGTGTGTGCGTGTGGTGTATGTGTGTGGTGTGTGTGCGTGTGTGTGGTGTGTGTGTGCGTGTGGTGTATGTGTGTGGTGTGTGTGCGTGTGTGTGGTGTGTGTGTGCGTGTGGTGTATGTGTGTGGTGTGTGTGCGTGTGTGTGGTGTGTGTGTGCGTGTGGTGTATGTGTGTGGTGTGTGTGCGTGTGTGTGGTGTGTGTGTGCGTGTGGTGTATGTGTGTGGTGTGTGTGCGTGTGTGTGGTGTGTGTGTGCGTGTGGTGTATGTGTGTGGTGTGTGTGCGTGTGTGTGGTGTGTGTGTGCGTGTGGTGTATGTGTGTGGTGTGTGTGCGTGTGTGTGGTGTGTGTGTGCGTGTGGTGTATGTGTGTGGTGTGTGTGCGTGTGTGTGGTGTGTGTGTGCGTGTGGTGTATGTGTGTGGTGTGTGTGCGTGTGTGTGGTGTGTGTGTGCGTGTGGTGTATGTGTGTGGTGTGTGTGCGTGTGTGTGGTGTGTGTGTGCGTGTGGTGTATGTGTGTGGTGTGTGTGCGTGTGTGTGGTGTGTGTGTGCGTGTGGTGTATGTGTGTGGTGTGTGTGCGTGTGTGTGGTGTGTGTGTGCGTGTGGTGTATGTGTGTGGTGTGTGTGCGTGTGTGTGGTGTGTGTGTGCGTGTGGTGTATGTGTGTGGTGTGTGTGCGTGTGTGTGGTGTGTGTGTGCGTGTGGTGTATGTGTGTGGTGTGTGTGCGTGTGTGTGGTGTGTGTGTGCGTGTGGTGTATGTGTGTGGTGTGTGTGCGTGTGTGTGGTGTGTGTGTGCGTGTGGTGTATGTGTGTGGTGTGTGTGCGTGTGTGTGGTGTGTGTGTGTGTGGTGTGTGTGTGTGTGTGGTGTGTGTGTGGTGTGGTGTGTGTGTGTGTGTGTGTGTGTACCACAGACCTCAACTCTCCTCCAGTCTGGCCAAGAGCAATCCCTCCTGCTTGCCTCATGGTGAGGCTGACTTTGATCCCAATGCATTTCAGAAGCTTAGTTAGTAATCCAGCTGTCTTGTCACTCCATGTGGAATGCCAAGCTGACCACAGGGATGCTGGTCAGACAGAGCCCATACACACGCCCATGGACCCGGGAAAGGAAACAGCCTTGTGCTTGCATATTTATGTTGGAAAAGAGCAGCCTGCTCTTTTCAAACAAATATAAGGAGTCCTTCTTAGTAGACTAGGCTCATTGTGAAGCTGCGACCTCTAACTAAGTACAAACACAGTCTTTTTAAAGAAATGATATTTTGGTACTTTGACCTTAATAATATGCTAAATTAGTATCCAGGTCAAGATACAAGGAGTTAGGGAATATGAGTATCTGACATGATTTATCCTTGTGTCAACTGGGAAAAGACAGATTGTTTAATTTAAAGTTTTTCTTTCCTTTCAACACTTAGTGACATGAGACAGTGGGAAAAGGTGTTTAAACTTGTTGCAAATGTGCTTACTTTAGCAAATAAACAAATGATACCAAGATGATGTCAACAGCATAGCTGATAACATTCCTTACTTCTAGCTTTCTATTGGGGAAAGTAGAAATTTATAAAAAGTAATTGGTATTTGATGATATTTATCTCTTGACATTTCTCAGAGATTGGATGACTAAAAAATTTGGGGCTAACTTGTATTTCATGGTTTTCCTAAAGTGGCATTTAGCACTTTCATTTTAGTTTTTTTTTTTGCGGTACGCGGTCCTCTCACTGTTGTGGCCTCTCCCATTGCGGAGCACAGGCTCCGGACGCGCAGGCTCAGCAGCCATGGCTCATGGGCCCAGCTGCTCCGCGGCATGTGGGATCTTCCAGGACCGGGGCATGAACCCGTGTCCCCTGCATTGGCAGGCGGACTCTCAACCACTGCGCCACCAGGGAAGCCCTCGTTTTAGTTTTAAACTCCAATGGAAAGAAGGTAAAATAATATTCTTCAAAACAAAATACATAGGCAGAATCAAAATGAAAATGAAATTTCTAAGAATATTTCACTATTTTATATGAATCCATAAATATGAAGATAGGATAATAAATGAAAATAACAAAACATCTCGTTTTGAAATCACACATTGTATGTAGTTCTGGTCACATTCATGGAAGAGCATCAAATTTCAATCCAATCACAGTAGTGGGCAGCCATGGTATCCAAGAGGCTAGAGATGTTGTTCCCAGGATCAGCCTTTAAATGTCCCTTCTCAGAGGTGCTGCATGTGAATGAGAGACAGAGGAATAAATGTGGTGCCAGGATATGAGAGGTAGTGCCAACCATGTGGAGTGATATGCAATAAAGAGAACTAGGCAGTAGTGGCGAAGGGCTAAGGTGCTCAGGATTTGAGTGAAAGGCATCTTTTGTATTTGTAAATAACTTGTTTCAAGGATTACTGCAGTCAGCTATCACACATCTAAGTTGGTGAAAAATACACATCAGAGGATGTGCATTTTCAAGGAAGTTCTATTGCAAATATTTCACCTCTTTGGGCCTCAGTTTCTTTGTCTGAAAAAGTAGGGAGATTAGGCATGAATGGTTTTAAAACTCCAGGGTTGTGCTGATATCCTTCAAGGGCTTATTGGGAGAATGATAGAAAGGCTGAGTGGGTGAGGCCCTGCCTCACTTTAACCAGAACAGCTTCATAGTTATTTGTTCATTGAGAAAAAGGAGTTAAGCTGTTATAACCTTCTTGAAATCCTCTGGCATAGATCTCTGTTCTCTCTTTTATTGTCCCATGGTTCAATTTTTAAAACCACTTGCTATAATAATGTGAGCAACATGATCAGTAGAGGCTTTAGGGCCAAATAATGATAATAAAAAATTATAATGAGAATCTCTAGTTGAGCACACAGATTTCAACTAAAGTCATTTTCAGTAGCTTAAAATAATTTCCCTGTATTTCCCTCCATCTTGTTTATGTTATAAATTTATTTAAATGATGCTACTTTTATGGCCTTCATAACATAAAACTTTAGCCTAGGCCTTTTAATGAATTAGCTTAGTTTAAATTATAATATCTGAATGAGGGATGTATCATATTGTAAGTAGGAATGGCAAACAAGTGGCACATGTACTACCACTTCCCATTCCCATACTCAAGGCAGACATAACTAATCAATCATAGACCTCTTCCTGATAAGTCTGAATGAAGCCTTAGAATTCTCTTCAACATAACAATTGACAGCTACTAACAAGGGAATCAGAGTTGTGGCACTCGAGGTGACAGCCCTAAGGTAGAACTGGCTTTGGATTCACACAGTTCACTGTTCAAATTCTAGTTCTGCCATTAGCTGGATGATATTAAAAAAGTCTAAGGGTCTCATCTCCAAATTGGAGAATAATCATTATCTTGTGAGGCTTTTTGATTACTATAGTTATTATGGATGCAAAGAGCTTGCTACACACAAGCAGTCAATAAATCGTGATTATTATTATTTCCTCTGAAAAGAAACTACAATTACTTCACTTTTTGTTCTTCTTTGTTCTTGCTGTAAGGAAGGCCTTTTGAGTGGACTGGAAAGCAGCGTTTCTGATGTTTCCTTCTGCTTAAACTTCACCTTTTGATCCTTAGCCAATTTTTTTTTTTTAAACCCTTAGGTCCTGAGAAATCAAGAGTAGACTTTCTCCTTAAGATCTTGATTGACAACTTCAAGTATCTTGTTACTGTAATTTCTAGCATAAAACCTATTCAGCAGCCATCCCAACTGTGACCAAATAATTTAGACCAGCTGAATCTTATATATATATATATATATATATATATATATATACACACATACACACATATATATATGTATATATGCACATACACATATATACACATATACATATCATAGATATATACTGGTCATGTACACATACATATATGTATATATGTATATGTGTATATTACTTTATAGAAGCAAGTTTGAGAAAGTTTTTATTGGCTGATTTCCTCCTATCTCTACCCCCTATTCATCTTTCACCCTCAGTTAATTTAATGCAGAGATTTACTTTAAAAAAATTTCAGGGCTTTTGTGCCCAATAAATCATGTAGCTTCTGGTATAAAAGCAGAAAATAATTTTTAGCATGAAAAGAGACAAGGGGACTTTGCTGCAACCACCTTTTATCCTCATGAATGTGCTGTGTGTCACTGAGGCTGAGTTTGAAGTAAAATCCTGGCCTGAGAATGGAGCAGTTTGCATTTCCTCAGCTCAAGTCTTAAAAATTATCTTCCACACAAGAATAGTAGATAATTCAGAGCCCCCAAAATCAGTTCTGAAAAAAATAAAATTTCAGTTATCCATCCCAGTATGAATTGAAATGTTTTCATTGCATGAATTTGAAAAGTAATTTCAAAACTCTGAAAGACTCTCACTGCTTTGCTCTCTCTTTTTTTAACAAGGCAATAAGCTACGGGTGCAGGTCCATTTAGCTGTGGGTTTGACCCAAATTTACAGTTAACAAAGTTCTATTTTCATAGGGCTTTCAAAGGCCCATTTATCTTAGAGAAAATTACCCAGTTTTCAAACTTAAGACATTATTTTCTAAAATCCTATTTTGAAATTCTTTGAAAGACTTATATTTGAATAAAATAAAGAAGGCAAAAACTAGACATGTTTGGATTTTTTTTTTGAAAAAAGTCATTGAATATTTTATAACTTGATTGTGGTAGTGTTTACGTGCCTGTATACATTTGTCCAAACTCATTGAATGGTATACTTAAAGTAGTACATTTAATTATATGAAATTGACCCAAATAAAGTTTATTTACAGAGGTAATTGAGTGTCCAAACTCAGGGTGAGTGTCTGTTCCTGAAGTATTCCACAAGGTACCTTTCTTCAGGGACCTGGGAGAGCTGGGACAGACTGTGCCCTGGATTGCAGCTCTGGGATAGGAAGGGTCAGCAAGCATGTCCTGTTGCTGGTTTTCAACACTGTGGAACTGGTGGACATGATGGAATCGTTCCTCCTCGAGGCACAGAACTACCTGCAGGTCAGAGGGGACAAGGTAGAAAGCTACCACTGCTCCAGTCTGAAGGAATTCACACCCCCACTGGGGAGATACGATGTCATCTGGATTCAGTGGGTCTCTGGTTAGTCCTGCATGGCATTGCATCTGCCATTCTCCCCTTTCCATATAGAGAAGAAGAAAACACATGGGGCTGATTGGAGGATTTGTGGAGGTGGAACAAGGACACAAAGGGAGATCTGGCTATAGTTGTGCTTAGAACAGTTAGCTAGCCTTAGGTATCATGGGAACTCCCCCAAAGCTCTGGTCCTCCAGATTTCTCCCATAACATCCTCTGAACAAGCTTGACAATTCCCATCCTTAGGGATGGAGTGCCTTTGGACCAACCTAAATCATAGAAGAAACCTAAATATTTGAAAAACTTTAAAAAGTGGGGACAAAAAGAGTCTATCCCCATTTACTGGAAAAACTAGACTTTCTTAGATTTAAATTCCCAGGAAATGAGACAGCGGTGAATTGGATTTTGGTCTGAGTGTGTGTATGTGTGAGACACAGAGGAATGATGACAGAGTTGGGCTGTCCAGGGGACATGGAGGGAACCCAAGGGATGAGCAATAGTTTATCTTGTGCCTGGGAGGTAGATAGACTAGGTAGGATAATATCTATTTTATAGAGTGTACACTGATTCACCTCAAAGAAGATACCTGTTCTCTTATCTAAATTCTCAAAGCCTCCTGCAGCAAAACAATTCAGGCTATTAAATAATTCTTGAATGAGTGAACAAATGAGCTCCTGATTTGTAGCCTTGTGGTCGGTCCCTCTTTCCCACCCACCCTTTCATCCTGTTCCCCTTTTACTTGGCCTCACCTGTAGGGTACCTGACCATTAAAGACCTTCTTGCATTTCTTTCCCGGTGCCAAGATGGCCTGAAAGAAAACGGCATCATCATACTGAAGGACAGTGTGGCTCAGGAGGGCTGCATCTTCCATCTTTCTGACATCTTCCATCTGTGTGACTTGGGATATGGACATCCTCCAGAGCCTCATTAGGAAGAGTGGGCTGGTGGTGCTGGGCCAGGAGAAGCAGGACGGCTTTCCAGAGTAGTGCATCCCAGTGTGGATGTTTGCACTGCATAGCAATGGACACTCCTGACCAGCAATGGGAGTGAACGGCTGCACTGCACAGTAGTGCTTTGGGAAGAGGTGTTCTCCTCTGAGGTGCCCCTTGTAATTCACGTAGGAGTGAAGGGAAGGGACTACAGCATGTTTGGAAATGACTGATGTAATATGTACATGTTTCCACTAATTATGTAAGTACATGCACACACTCTGTGGATTTTCCAAAAGAGAAATGGAAAGTGGCATCTGGAAGAACTGCTAAACTGTACAAGTGTACACAAAAAACAGAAAAGGGAGCAACGTTCACAAAATCTAAACTGCCTTGGTCTCTGAAGATTTGCATTATAGAGTAGTTTAGGGTGGGTGGGGTAAAGCCTAGACCACCTTTCTCTGCCCTCATGCTAGATACATTATACACTTCCTTCCTCCTTGGGAATACTACTTCTCTAGATAAAAATCTCCCCCTAATTAAGAAGGCACCAGTCAAAATAATCTTATAAAAACAATTCCATTACTTAATTTTGTCTTTAGCAGAACAAAAGACTATGGTTTCACTTTCTATTTTGGGTCAGTTTCACCCCCCAGTGATGTAATATGGATATAATTTGATAACACAAGTCTGCATTTCAGTGATGGGGAAGTGTCTTGTTTCAGGAGAAAATGTTTTACCCTTGAAATTTCAGCTGTGAACATATAAGTAAATGTCATTGATAATCTAATTTTAGCCATTGGCTTCCAACACAGCTTGCTTCATTGCAGCTGCTCCTGTTTCCCTGATTGATATGACTCTACATTGGAAAGAGAAAAGAAATGATAAACCCGAAAATTGAACCAACTGGATTAATTTAAGGCATTGGTTTAATTAAAAATAATCTAAAATCTTTCAAAAACAAAAATAATTAATTTTTATTAGCAGAATGTTTAAATATAATGGCCACTGTATTTAAAACACTCTAATAGCTTCATGTGAAGGACATAGTTGTGTTTTGATATATATCGAGTCTTTTATGAAATGCAATCAATTTAAGTAAAGAAAGTCTATTGTATGGATATGCTATCACCATAAAAATCATGTTTGTAAGTCATATCTCTAACTTAGGAGGAAAACAATTATTATAAAACATTTACTACCTTGATGTAACCTTACCTAGGTAGTTTCATTTATGTCCTGGAAAATTTTGTCACTTACACTGCCACTGGCACCTTCCAGCTGCAGTATGTTATTCACAGTGCTCTAGGGTAACGTAACAGAATGTGAGTTGGAACCACTGGTGGAGAAGCCAGAGACCAGAATTAAATAAAATGGGGGATCATTACCAAACAGACTGAATAGTATGACAAAACAAGGGTACTCAGGTTTTCATCCTTTGTGGCTTGGAGCAAATTAACTGAATCTTCCTTTTTGGCCCATCCCAGGAATTTTCTGTTTCTTTTACCTGAGCACCCTTATTCTCTTACTTCTTGACTTTACGCTTTGCTAGTACTCACATGCTGATTGACAAAACTGTCCATTTTCTCTGCTCCTTGGCTCCTCAAGGAGGAAATAACAGAGTTGTCCTATGAATATGGATGTATGATCTTTAACTCAGGGGAGTCTTTGAGGTTGAGCAGCAGTCCTTTTCTCATCCTAAATCAAATCATTTTCCATTCTCCTTAGAAAATTTCCAGATCTTTATTGTTTCACAAAGTTTCCCCACACCATATCTATCTGTAATTTAATTGAGAATGTAGAAACTGGCGAGTAAATGTATCAACATCCCCTCTCTATAACAAGTTAATAATTAGTACAAGGTAAAGGGAAGAGTAGCTTGAGAGGTGTGGCCATCGGAGCCAAATCATGCTGCCTAACAGGTCATGTGAAGGTCTGGACATGTTATTCAAAAAACAAGGGAAAGATCTTGAGGTTCCAAGTAAGGGGCTGGTTGTTTTGGTCTTCTAATGCTGTAGAAAGAAGACATTAGGAGTGAGACCTACTCCAGCCATCATCAATCTAATTCAGTAAGCCATACACATTGCTAATGTTTATCAACACATCTCTGTTGTATTATAAGTGACAGTCTACATTAGTTCACAAATTCTGTCCATAGTCCAACTGCCCCAGGATCCTTTGGGCAGTTTTTATAAAATAGAGATTCCCAGGTTCTGTCTCCGTGAGAGTTTGATTCTGTGAAATGGGACCAAATAACTTGTATTTTTGTAAGGTCTCAAAATGATTCTGATCATTAGTTTTGTTTAAGGACACTTATAGGGAAAGGGGTGTCCAACTGGGCCCTTTACAGTCAAAGGAAGATAAGACAGGGCAGGCAAGAAAGCGGGCCAGGTTCAGGGAAGTAGCTAGATGGTGAAATCTATTCTCCACGCTGATGCCAATCTTTCTAAAACATAATCTGACCATGTTATGTATAAACTTTCAGTGACTCCCCATCACTGATACCATGAATTCCCATCACCTTAGAATGACATATAAAGCCTTTTGTGATCTAACCCTGGCTTCCCTCTCCAGCCTCAGTTTTCCCACATCCCCTGCAGCCATACTTAATTATCAATACATATAGATCTCTAAAGGAGCTATGATTTATGGCTCATGGCATTTATTGATGTTACTTCCTTAGCGTAGAACATCTCTTATTCTTCTTTTGTCTGGCTCAGACTGCATAGATGTTACTGGCTCTAGGAAAGCTTCCCTCACCCCCCAGGTGCTGGCTTAGGTGCCGCTACTATATGCTACCCTCATACCCTCTGCTTAACGTATTACAGTACTTATCATGTGCATTGTAATTGCCTGCTTACTTGCCATTTCCTCTATTAAATTCTGAGCTTCTTAATGGAGCATTCATGTTAGAGTCTCAGTCTTTAGCATATGCCCTAGCACACTGCAGGGACTCCAACTTTTATTGAAAGTATAAAAGTAGAAAGACTCAGGAGGCAGTCTCTGTTTCTGGAGGCGTCAAACGGGAATCAGCAAAGCAGCAGGAAAAACCAAGGGCTTCTGAAGTTCCACGAGCACTGGAATGTGCAAGACTGGACAAAAGACTGATCAAACAGTGCAAGCTGGCAAGAACCAGGAAATGCACAGAAGTAAGAAGGCAGTGAGCTCAGGGATCATACAAGCATCTGGGAGGAGACTTTAGCAAGAAAATTAGGTCCTGCGGTAAAATCCTGCCTGATTAGGAAATCTCTTTTTTCAACAGGAGCCGACTCAAGGATATGGCCAACTGAAGCCCATCGTTTCATTAGGTGGAAGCGTGTACCTCGGAAGAGAGATATGTTAAAATTGTGAGTAGGTGTTAACAAAGTGACTCACAGGTGAATCCTCACCTGTTACCTGCTAAGCAACCAGTCCAAAGAACCAACCAGGTTTAGATGAAGAGTTAATCCTTCTGTGAATGTTGAGGAGAAGTAGAAGCTGCTCACCTCTGCTTCACAGATGAATTAATCACAAACATGCCTCTGCCATTCTAGATTAACTTTGGAGGACCCCTTGGTTTACACAGTGACTCATGAATAGGCACAGTCGTCACCTATCTCCTCTTCTGAGAACCTGAGCCACTCCTCCTCAGCATCAGTATAGAAGCATACCAAGTCTTAAGGGGTCAGCAATTTTATGCATTCAGGACCATCGTAAAAATATAACACAAAATGAACAAGGTCATCCACGTGAAAGATGATCTGCTTTATATTGTGGACACATTTTGGCCCCATTCTGGCTTTTTTTTTTCTTTCTCCACCATTTCCTGTAACTGGCCTGTTTTGAGTGATGTATTGGGGAGAAGACCTGTGTCAGATATACTCAGCTGCCTGTCATGAGTAATTAAAACCAGTTGTGTTATTGCTTTCCTTAGTTCTAGCTGACTCTTTGATGCTTTGGTGTCTATGCCAGAAAACTACCTCTTATAATCATCAGAGGCCAGTGCTTTTTCAGAGGTCACTGCAAGTTAATTAAGCAAATATGTGAAAAATAGTTTTAAATTATCTCAATTAGTAGTGTGTGTATATACTTGTATCTAGAGCTGGGGTTCAGGAGAGACTTTTAAAATAATAACTGACTTGCAGAGTTAATGATTTGGTGTCAGAGAACTACGCACATACGGCATCTCTGTATGTTCATTAAGTTGGCATTATTTGTCCTTTTGCTGTGTGACAGGCTGTATTACTTACTGCAAATATACATATAGAAAATGTCCAAGAAGATCATGACACTGTAATGGGCAAGAGAGATACATAAATAATTATAAATCAGGATAAAGAGGACTAAAACAGTAGCATGAACAAAGAGT
The DNA here is from genome assembly GCF_000442215.2 of Lipotes vexillifer. Classification (NCBI taxonomy): domain Eukaryota; kingdom Metazoa; phylum Chordata; class Mammalia; order Artiodactyla; family Lipotidae; genus Lipotes; species Lipotes vexillifer. The sequence goes on from NW_006785816.1 coordinate 4,047,613, forward strand.
TAAAGTAATATACAGAATAGAGTGACTCACTACATCTCTGGGATTTGAGGGAGGCCACACAGATTCCATTCATTCAACAAATATTTTTTGAAAAAAAATATGCCATGCACTGCCCTAGGGTCTCAGGTTACGTGGAATAAAAGCCAAAGATCACTGGCCTTGTGGAGCTTGTATTCTAGGAGAAATAGGAATGCAGTAAGTAGAAATTAGTAAGTTATTTTTTTAATGTTAGATGGCAAAATTTTGGAAAGTAAAAGGGAAAAATAGAGTGAGGGGGATTGAGAGTCATGGAGGAAGGTTATAATTTCAAATAGTGGCCAGTATTGGTTTTATTGAAGAGGTGGCATTTGAGCAAAGTTAAGAGGGTAAGAGCACTGACCATATGGACACCTGGGGGAAGAGGGGGCACCTGGTGCAAATGCCCCAAGTCTTGAGTGTGCCTGGACTATTTGAGAAACAACAAGGAGGTCAGTGCAGCTGCAGCAGAGTGGATGAGGGAGAGAGTGTAATAAGATAGGAGCTTTAGGGATATGACTGGGGCCAGATCACACAGGGTCTTATACGTTATGGAAAGGGCTCTTACTTTTATTCTAATCGAGAAAGGAGGCCTTTGCAGAGTTTTGAGCAGAGAAGTAACATGTTATGACCTGTGTTTTAAAAGGATTCCTCTGGCTGCTGTGTTGAGAAAGGATAATAGTCGGAGTGAGGATAAAAGCAAAGAGACCAGATAGACCAGGATCTGGTAAATTATGGCTCACGGTCCAAATTCAGCTTGTTGCTTTTTTTGTTTTGTGTGTGTGTGTGTGTGTGTGTGTGTGTGTGTGTGTTTTTGCGGTACGCGGGCCTCTCACTGTTGTGGCCTCTCCCGTTGCGGAGCACAGGCTCCGGACGTGCAGGCTCAGCGGCCATGGCTCACGGGCCCAGCCGCTCCACGACATGTGGGATCTTCCCGGACCGGGGCACAAACCCGTGTCCCCTGCATCGGCAGGCGGACTCTCAACCACTGCGCCACCAGGGAAGCCCCAGCTTGTTGCTTTTTTGTAACTAAACTTGTACTGGAACACAGCTATGCCCAATTGCACTATAATGGCAGAAGTGAGGAGTTACCACAATGATCATATGGCCTGAAAAGCAGAAAATATTTACTATATGGCCCTTTTATTAAAACAAACAAACCAAAACCAAAAACCCCCCACAACTTTCCTAATCCCTAAATTATAGTATTGCAGTAATTCAGGAGAGAAGTAATGGTGGCTCAGACCAGGGTGGCAGCACTGATGGTAGTGAGAAGTGTTTGGATTCTGGCTATGTTTGAAATTAAAGCCAATTCTATTTGCTAAATGATTGAGTGTGGGAGTGTAATAAAGGGAAGTCAAAGATGAGAGTAAGGTTTGGGCCTGAACCAGAACATAGTTTCTATCATTAGAGGTAGGGGAAGTTGGTAGTG
>NW_006785816.1:4049069-4070030 GCF_000442215.2 Lipotes vexillifer
AGTGAAACCATTTCATGGTGAAAGATCAGGAATCAGAACAGCTTAAAGTCAACATGTGTGAGTTTTTAGATGACACCAAGTGAAGATATTGAGGAACTCACTGAATAGGCAAGTCTGAAGTTCAGGAGAGAAGTCTGGGCTGGAGATGGAAAATTACCATAGAGATGGTATTCAGAGTTGTGATTCTGGATGAAAGTACCAAAAGGACGAGTGAAAATAGAGAGGAAGACAAAGGGTGAGCTCTGGAGCAGTTAAACATTAAGAGTTTGGGAAGGAGAGGAAAAAACAGCAAAGGAGACTAAGGCATGAACAATAAAGTCAAGCTAGAGTGGAGTGTTTTGGAAGCCAAGTGAAGAAAGTATATCAAGGAGGACAGAGGGATTGACTATATCAACTCTTTCCAATAAGTAAGAGGAGAACTGAGAATTGACCATGCAGCTTTGATAAGTAAGTAGGAACAAAAGCTGGATTGGAGCAGTTATGAGTATGGGAGAAGAATTGTAGAGAATGAATATAGACAAGCTGTTCAAGGAGTTTCGCTAGAAAGGGAAACATATTTGCAAATAAGGCAGTATCAAGCAAGGGAAGTAGGGCTAAGAGAAGGGTTTTTTGTTTTTGTTTTTAAGGTGGGAGAAATAATTTGATTGAGTTTGTAGACTGATGGGAAAGATTTGGTAGAGAGGGAGACATCTGTGATTGAGGAGAGGAAATGGGAGAATTGCTAGAGCAACGTCACTGAGTAAGTAAGACAAGATGGGATCTAGTTTGCAAGTGGAGGAATTGACTTTAGATGGGAGAAAAATAATATGATCATCAAGCAGCATATGGGTTCACTTGAGGTTCATAATCAAGAGCATTTGTCTTCAGTGCATTCTTTTGCATGAATGAAGGCACAAATTAGGTAAAGAGATGAATTTAACCAGGGTTGTGGTTTTGTCAAGTGAGTACAACAAGGAACTGAGGGTATATGAAAAGAAGTGAGTATATTGATTGATTGTGGAATTTAAGATGAATAAGGAGAGGAGAAAGAGAGACTATTAAGAAGGTTAGAGACAGTGAAAAGATAGAAAGATCAGTGGATTAGAGATCCTGGTGAAGTTGGAACTGGGGCACTAGAGGGATGGATGGAGGTTATGGTTAGAGAATGGAATGAATTAAACTGAGATTATGGAGAGATTACTGGTAATGAGAAGGTCTAGGGTTATGAATATATAAATGAATGGCCTGGGTGGTGTGGAGGAAGGCTGGATCACTGGAAGAGAGGAATTCAAGAAACTGAGAGTCTAGAGTGTTGGATTGAGTCGTCTACTGTGTATATTGCAATCTTCAAAGAATTGAGACATTAGCAGTACTGGAGAGAGTGAAAGTGAAACAAGAACTAAAATCAGTGGGAAATAAAGGGGTATTATCTAGGGGATGGTTAGCGACATCAACAATGAAGAACAATGAGTAATATAATTTATTTATATGAGACAACTCTGAGAGTATCTAGGGAGGAAAGAGAATGAGAATCGTTTGGAAATAGCGATGAGGAGCACGAAGGGTACCAAATTCACATAAGATTTAAATTTTAGCCATGGATAAAAGTGTTGTTCTTGAGTCAGAGAGGCCTGCGAAACAATGTTTCAGGCATAGTGAAATGGTTGGGCATTTAATAGCATGTACGAAGAAATGGTGAGTATATAAATCTTGTTGGGGTATCAGGTTGGGGCATGGTGCTACAGATGTAGAGATGCTGGGACATCATAAAACATGATGGAAGAAAGTGAACTTGCTGATTGTAGATTGGGGCAGATTGTGATAGGTCTTGTACATTCAGATTGTCCTTCAGGCAAAAGGTTGTAGGACTACCTAAGGACTTTAGTCAGGGCACTGACCTCATCAGGTTTATTTCACAAAGGTAATTCTTGCTACAATATGAAAGGGGTTGGAGGCAAGAAGACAACCAGAAAGCTTCAGCAGAAATTAAAACTAGGGATAAAAGGACCTGAACTTAAGCAGTGTCATAAGAACAGAGGAAACCCTGGGAAGGCAAAATCAATAGGAGTTGTTGATTTTTATGAGGTTAATGAGAAAAAGAAAGGAATCAAGAAATACTTGAAGATTTTCAACTACAGTCACTAGGTAGAATATGTGTTACCTATTACCAGTTTAGGAAATAAAGGAGAACAACTAAGATACCCTGGTAGATTACACATCTTTTTTTTTTTTTTTTTTGTGGTACGTGAGCCTCTCACTGTTGTGGCCTCTCCCGTTGCGGAGCACAGGCTCCAGACGCGCAGGCTCAGCGGCCATGGCTCACGGGCCCAGCCGCTCTGCGGCATGTGGGATCTTCCCGGACCGGGGCACGAACCCGTGTCCCCTGCATTGGCAGGTGGACTCTCAACCACTGCGCCACCAGGGAAGCCCAACACATCTTTTAATAGGCAATCACACAGCAGAGTCTTAATGAGTGCACCTAATTCTGTAGTTAGATATTTATTTCTTTCATGGGACTCAACATTCCTTAAAGTATCTTCAAGACTGGTAAGGATTCTGAGGGACCAATTGTATTCTTTCCTCTAAATGGTTTGCCCAATTTAGAAACAGACTCAGGAATCAAGGATCAAATATTACTTTACTGTGTATAAAGGAAGGCTGGAGAATGTATCTTGGATCTGCAGCCCAGATAAGCCTTCCTCACATGCTCTGTCTCCCCTCCACAAGTCTAGATCTTGGGACTTTATTGCTCTCACCATCCCACTGCTTCCCCTCCTCCCCACACCAACTCCCAGGAAAGAATCAGGTCTGAAGAGTTGACGTTTGCCAAGACATGTACAAGGAGATCTGCAGTCTCCCCTTACCCAGGGAGGATGAAGGACTGAAGGGAAAGGATTGTGAGGCCTCTACACTTCCTTTCCACAGTGAAACAAGAGCAAGTAAGAGAGAAAAAAATGCCTACTCTGTGACTCCAGTCACTTCTCCCAATCTCAGTGAAAGAAGTAGCTGCTCCTTCTGTGCAGAAGAGTGAGTTAGAGACCATAAGGGATAGAAATGCTCCCTCCTTCCCCTACTGTCTCTCCTGAAAGTGGAATGGAAGTCTATGGAAACTGAGGGATGGAGTAATAAGCATTCCCCTAGCGACAAGAGGTTCTGTGTTAGCTACAGGCAAACGAGATATACATGCAGGTAAAGGAAGCTAGTCATCCGTGGGCCCTAAATAGGAGAATGCGCCTCCGCCTGTGTACGAAATGCAGGCTCAGTGTACTGAGGGAAATGGAAGATAGAGGACTCAGGAAATACACTGGGTCATGCTCTAGCTGGGTTAAAAAGGGGAAGGTTTAGTATATGGATGCAAGGGTGCCTTATAAAACTCAAGGGCAGAGTACAGCTGGGTCTCAGGATGGGGCCAGAGGCAAGAAAGCCACTGGGAACCAGGAAATAGACCCTCTCTATCTTGAGCCTTTTCTTCTCTCTGCACATACACTGAAACAAAGTAGGATCCTGTGGGGCTCCTGGCCAAAAAGCCTGTCTGTGCCCCCATTTCTTGATTACAGGAAATAGGCTTTATTCAGCCTCCATGACCTTTCCTGAGTTCCAGTGAGCAGGTTCAAACAGTCGCTAATTAGGGAAGGGAATGGATGTGGAGACACGGGAGGAACAGTCGAAAGATACAACAGTGCAAACTTGGGGCAGGGTCCTAGTTCCCCCTCAAGGAATATACATAACAATATCTCTGAGCTGTTCTGCAGATACCGAAACCCTCACCAGGTGGGAGAATTGAACTGTATGCTGTCCACAAGCACTTAGACACTAGACCAGTTGGAACCTGAAGGTTGATGATGCTGACTCCCACTTACCTCACCACCAAGCCATCAGAAGAATGTCCACGAGCTGATCACGCCCTCTTTGAACCATTACTATAAAACTTCTCACTACCGCCTCCAGGCAGGGACACACAGTTTTCAGGGCATTAGGCTGCTGTGGCCCCCTTTGCATGACAAAGCAATAAAGCTAATCGTTTCTACTTCACCCAAAACTCTGTCTCTGAGATTTAATTCAGTGTCAGGGTACAGAGGCTGGATTTGCCTTCAATGCTTCACTTTTCTCTTCTCCTGTGGGTGGCATTCTCTGCTTGCTACTTTGCATAACAGGAAACATGGGCAACCATGGCTTTCTGGTTTGCATGTTCTGGGTTTAGCCACAGGGAGCGGCTGACTCTTTCTCAGTAGCCCTTGATCTTTCTCTCAATTCTCATTTCACTGGAAAGGGTCACCAATTGACCTGGCACAGGTTAGAGTTTCACCTCTTGTCCCATCAGCTCTGCAATATGACTGTGTGTATCCTATCCTCTCTCCCCCCCAGCTGTGGGCTGTAGTTGAGGGACACAGTTAAAGGAGGGGGTAGAGCTGGGAAGATATTCCAAATTGTCTTCAGTGTCTGAGTGTCTTTAGTGACTGAGATCAGGAAATAATAAGAAAATTTTAAATCATGAAACATCTCCATGCTGTGCACTAGAGATGAAATGAAGCAGTCTCTTGATAGGAACTCTTAAAAAGAGTGTCTTGGGAAGGCAGCCAACACCTGCACTTGGGACTTTTTGCCAGACGAAAAAGGCTGCGATTTTCCTGCACCGCTGGATTAAATATGTGTACAGAAAGGGTTTCAGTTATTGTAAGAAGAACAAAAGGATGTCGTGGAAGAATGTCTGGTTCTCACCCCCTCTAGGGTTAGAGGAATATTTGTCAAGAAGGAAAAAGGAATGTGGCAGACAGGCCCTCTGTGTCTACCAGATGTTCTCTGACAATATGTATTGTTAAAACTGCATTTAAATTATGAGAGCCAGCCCACCAAACAATGAAATATCCAGTGGCATGTTGAGTCCTGTTCATTAGGCCTTTCTGGGTGTTGCACTGGGTCAAGCTACCATTTCTTGACATGAAATTTTAGTCTGTCTCTGGAATATTAGCCCTTTGGCCCTCTCCCTGGCTCAGAAGGTACATGAGAAGTACTTTTCTCGGTCTCTTCCTCTCTTCAACCCTTTGGGATTTCTTTTGAAGTGGTGAAATATCATAGTAGTAAACACTCAGTGAATGCTAAGTTCTTTACATCCATTATTTCACTTAATTCTTTCACCAGTCCTGTGAGATAGGAAACTGAGCCTTTTTTATTTCTTTAAAAAATAAGCAAACATTAGAGAAATGCAAATCAAAACTACAATGACTTATTACCTCACACGTATCCAAACGGCCATCATTAAAAATTCTACAAATAGCAAATGCTGAAGAAGATGTGGAGAAAAGGGAACCCTCCTACACTGTTGGTGGGAATGTAAATTGGTGCAGCCACTGTGCAGAACAGTATGGAGGTTCCTTAAAAAACTGAAAATAGAGCTACCATATGATCCAGCAAATCCCACCCCTGGGCATATATCCGAAAAAGACGAAAACTCTAATTCAGAAAGATGCATGCACCCCAGTGTTCACAACAGCACTATTTACAAAAGCCAAGAGATAGAAGCAACATAAATGTCCACTGACAGATGAATGGATAGAGAAGATGTGATATATCTATCATATATATATATATATAAAACATATATATAACATATATATGTATAACATATATATATGTTACAGCAACATGGATGGACCTAGAGATTATCATACTAAGTGAAGTAAGTCAGACAGAGAAATGCAAGTATCTTATGATATCACTTATATATGGAATCTAAAAATATGATACAAATGAATTTATTTACAAAACAGAAACAGACTCACAGACATAGAAAACAAACTTATGGTTACCAAAGGGGGAGGGGGAGCAAGAAATTAGGAGTTTGGGATTACAATATACACACTACTATATATAAAATAGGTAAACAACAAGGACCTACTGTGTAGTACAGGGAACTATATTAAATATCTTTTAACAACCTATAATGGAGAAGAATCTGAAAAAGAATATGTACATATATGTATAACTGAATCACTTTGCTGCACACCTGAAACTAACACAACATTGTAAATCAATAATACTTCAATAAAATAAATATTAAAAAATAAGTAAACAAACAAATGCCAAACAAACATCCTCTGGGCCAGGCCCTCCATTTCTTCATCACAGGGATTATGTTTCAGTGGTTGCTAATCTGAGGACAGGGTCCAGACAGAGATTAATGAGAAAGCCTAACCCTCTCTGTAATGTGAGCAGGTCCTGGGACCACAAGCCTGGCTTCAGAAGAAATGGTGTAAGGAGCCAAGAGCCCAGATTGTCCACAGTGGAGTATTAGCTCCTTGGCTAAGGAAAGATGAGCAATCAACACAGTCACTCTTTCTCTTGCAGTTTGAAGCCACTATGATCAGGAAGAAGGGTGAGGCCAGGTGACTCAGTGTACAAATAGGCATATTTAAATTTTAATGTCCCTGGGAAATTATGGTGGATTGCTTTTAATCTGGAATGTGATGACTGTGATCCTTTCTACAGATGCCCGCCTGGTAGGGCATCACAATACTCACCTAGTCTTCAGTCAAAATGTGGTTCTTCCCTCTCTTCCCTCACCGTCTGATTCCCTGTTAACCATATACCATCCTCTGTGATTACTTCCCTGGGGGCTTGGAAAGTAGGTTAAATGTTGCCTCTTTGCCTCAATTTCTACTTGAAGTTAAATAACGGTAACCCAAGTTCTGTCCTATTCCACTTCCATCCCTTACCTTTATTCAAACTTCAGAAAAGTTTGAATAAAGCTGGAGTCTCTCACAGGGACCTATATTCTAGGCTCTTCCTTCTTTGTTGTTCCTGGAAGGACCAAGAACACTCTTGCCTCGTGGCCTTTGCATTTGCTGTTTCCTCTCCTTGGTATGCATATGGCTTACCTTTTTACTTCCTTCAGCTGAAAGAGGACTTCCCTAATTCTCCTCTTTCTTCCCTTTCCTCCTCACTTTCTGTATTTTTCTCTAGAGCATTATCAGTATCTAACATTATGTCAGCAACATACCATGGATATATCTGTTTATCTCTATACAGTAGAATATAGGCTCTGGAAAGCATTGCCTTTGCTTTTTTATTGTCATCCCCAGGATTCAGTAGAGTGCTGTCCCAACATAGATGCTCAATGAATATTTTCTGAATCAGTACATGAAATGCAACCAGTAGGGAGGTTAAAACAACCCAAAACTCTGAAACAAAGAAAACAAAATAACGATCAAAAATCTTACATGTGACAACAAAGGTACTACGATTGAACACATTTCCTATTTGTTTTCTTGTATTTTATATCCCAGGTATAAAATCAGGCTTCCTCATGGATTCCGTTTTTTCTCAGAGCTGTAAAGCTCAATCAGCCTCCCTGCATTTCCACATATACTCCCAACCCCTGAAAGACTTCCCTGTTTTTACAATGCCAGGAAGGACTGACGTAACAATACATCTGGTGACCCATTTATAATGGGCCACACTTAAAACTATTTGTATTTATTGTACAAATCTTCTGCTCAGCTGTGCAATGACAAAGAATTTAGCCCAGGAAGATGATTTTTCGGGTTCAGAATCTGCCTGTTATGATTTGTTGATGCTAAAAAGTAGGCTTCAGTTTTGGGGGGGAAACTAGAGAAGGCTAGATTCCGTAGAAACAATCCTTCTGGGTAAGAGGACAGATCCTCTAAACTTCACTTCCTTCTTCCTAAAGTGTTTCTGCTGGGTCCCTAAAAGGGACCTCAAGTTCAAGAGAGAAAAGGAAAAGCAGGCTAATTTACAGCTGTTCCAAGAATGCAGTTGCTGGATATATCCTGACAGGGGGTTCTGTTGTGCTTTGAAGAATAACTTGAAAATTCAAGCTCAGAATGAGCTTCTGTAATATAAAAATTAAAACTCCACTCCAAACCTTCACGCGCATCTAAAGCCAAGTCCTTTTAGATGTACGGAAGGGATCTGTTTACTTTGTATGGAAAATCATTTTCTTTTTATTAGCAACCTCCAGGGTTTCTTGATGATCTGAAAGGCTGTTACCTCTCAAAGGGCAGTCATGGGGCATTCTTGGCACAAACAGAGGCCGGGAAGACTGGAAATCTTATTTTGCAACATTTTGTGCCTGGCTTTTAAAGTCAAAGAAGACAAATGGTTCTGATAAGTTCAGCAATACCTTTAAATTTGAATTGCCTTATTGTCCTGAACTGACCTGGGGAGGTTAAAAACCAAACCCAACCAAAATAAACAAGAAATAAAAACGAAAACTGAAACCAACATATCATGAACAACTTTTTCCTTTCTCAGAAGGCAAATTTGAGCCAAGAAAAGGTAGCTGTTCTCTTCCTATTTTAATCAAGAAACCAAGCACAAGATTTCTTCATTGCTTACTTATTGGACTCATGATGGGGTGGGGAATGGTGAGGGATTCAGCAGTCTTTAGACACATTTTTAGTTCCATCTTTTCCTTGCTGTCACCATGTCCACTTTTGCTTTCCTGCTATTGTTCAATTGTTCACCTTTAACAAGCAGGCCATCCTGATTTCTCATTTCATCAAATTCTACCAAGAGGCCTCCTCTAACAGATATCCCTTAAATATTCCAATTCACAGTGATCTCCCCATCACTCACCTATAGCCAAGATTTTCCAGGGACCCAGGTACTCTTCTGTTGGAATTAGGTATTTTTTCCATCTCTCTACTGTTACAATTAAGTCAAATAAACTCTTCCCAGCAACCTTCTGACTTTTCTGAGCTGCCAGATCATGCCTGGATTCCCTACCCAGGAACCCAAACCCTCGAATTTCAGTAGCCTGTAGGCTCCTGTGTTCAACTGTAACGCCTCCAGTGGCCAGCTCCCTCTGCCTTTCAAATGCCTTCTAATCCACACATCATTTTTCTTTTCACTTTACCATCTATTCACTGACATCAAATCCACTCTTTGTTCATGTTTCCTAGCCTCCAGCCCTCCTAGTGCCAAAGTGGTCCACTTGTTGAGTGATCCTATCAGTCGACTCTGGCTCATTACAAAATGAGTCTGCCCTAACCCCACACTTCCATATGGCCTCATGATATTATTGTGATTGCATTCTCCATCTACAGTAGGCGAAATTAAACACATGCTGTAAGAGTGGGTGTGTTTCAAGCTGGTTCCCAAGGCAGACTTTAATAGAAAATGAGTGAGGTCACCTTTAGGACCTTTTCTACCTGTTGGCTCCTTCCTGGAATGGGATTTCCTGATAGTTAACATTTCTCAGTCAGATCACATAAAATACCTGCTCCTGGATCTCATGTTTAGGTCTTTCGACCACATAGGTAATGATTTTGAGTGGAGACTGTAATAAAACCTCAGCAGTGTATATGATAATCCCAAGTGTATTGTAAAGTTTGAGGGAAATTGAGGGTAAGGGCCAGGGAATAAGTGGAGATGGTTTTATGTAATAATTAAGCTATCATATATTGAGGAATTACTTTGGGCCAGGCACTAGCTAGTTATTTTATACATGTTCTCTTAATTAAATGTGGCTAGAGACTTCTGATTCAAAGTTATCACTGAATTCTACCCTCTAGAGTTTATTTCCTCGGCTGCTCTTTTTCTGTATGTGGTATTCAGAACATGAATCGAAGAAGCTGAGAAATCTGTGTTCAAGTGTTTCCTCTTTTATGTGGGTGAGAATATTAATAACCTTAAAATAAGATCATCAGTTTCTCACCTGTAAAATATGGGAATGATAATACCTACTTAATGGGATTGATGTGACAAGTAAATTAGATATTATAATCAAGATGTGAATTACAGTGACTGTTCTATGATAGTTGTTTAATAAACGAGAGCAGTGGTTATAATATTTACCTAGATATATGCTTCTGGCAAGGGAGGAGGCACCCAGAGCCAACCTTGCTGGTACTAAAATTCTTTATTTGGGAGGTGACATCACCAAGATGATGACATAGATTCTTTCTAACTTTGCTTCGCCTCACAAGAAGAATGACTATTATCTATTCAAGGATAAGATACCACTATGGAAAGCAGTGTGGAGGATCCTTAAAAAAATAAAAATAGACCTCCTATATGATTCAGAAATTCCACTTCTGGAATTTATCCAATGGAAATGAAAACACTAACTTCTAAAGATATCTGCATCCCCATGTTAGCAGCAGCATTACCTACAATAGCCAAGACATGGAAACAACCTAAGTGTCCATCAATGGATAAAAGGATAAAGAAGTTGTATATGTACACACAGTGGAATATTATTCAGCCAAAAAAATGAGGAAACCCTACCATTTGGAACTTGAAGCCATGTTGCTAAGTAAAATAAGTCAGTCAGAAAAAGACAGATACTGTATGATCTCTCTTACATATGAAATCTAAAAGAAACCCAAACAAAGCAAAACAAAACCAGGCTCATAGAAAAAGAGATCAGACTTGTGGTTACCAGAGGAGGAGGGTTGAGGGAGGGAGAATTGGAGGAAGGTGATCAAAATGTACAAATTTCCAGTTATAAAATAGACAAGTACTAGGAATGTAATTACATGTTCAGCTAACACTACTGAATGAAATATAGAAAAGTTGCTAAGAGGGTAAATCTTGACTGCTCATCCATAAGGAGAATTTTTTTTTCCTTTCTTTTCTTTTTATTGTTTCTATATGAGAAGATGGATGTTAGCTGAACCTATTGTGATAGTCATTTCATGACAGATGTAAATCAAACTATCATGCTGTATGCCTTAAACTTGTACAGTGATGTATGTAAATTATTTCTCGGTAAAACTGGAAAAAAATTCTTTATTTAAGGTTTTGTGAATGAAAAGTTATACCGTGATTCATAAAGGTTCTGAACACCTTAAGGTAATGGACCCATGGGTGTTCACAGAGTTAGTGAGGAAAATGGATGGGAAAGTCATAAACACCCCGCAAACCTCAGTCCCTCAAATGGGGTCTTTAATAGTAAACCGAGGTTCACTTACAGAGCTCCCATAACAAATGAGCATATGGTGAGCATTTGAGAGAGAAATACATATCCATTGAGGAAGCTCTTAAGTTCTTGGGAATTTGGGAAGAGTAGGGAAAAAAATGTCGAAGAAATGAGAAAATTAGGGAAACTCTCAGTGGTTTATTCTTTGTTAAAAATCACAAATAGTTTATGTCTGCATTTAGAGCTCTGAGCTAAGATGCATTCCTCCACACTATGACCTGGAAAAAACAGATCTTCGTGCCCTTTAATCCATGACCACTGTAGATCAAGTTACCTCTTTGAAAGAACTTTTCTTTCTCTGGCCAACTAAATGAATTGAAATTGATGTACTTAATTGTTTTCTAAATTGCAATTTTTCTCCCCAGATGTTTTTTATCAATGTTGAGCCCAATGGGCTCTGTCAGTCACATGGGGAGATGAAGTCATGTGGTAATAAAAGGGAAGGGGTTGGGGGAGGAAGGGAAATGCCATACAGTATATTGTCTAATTGAAAAATGTGCCACATAAATGCTGAACTTGAAACCTCTCCCTCCCCGAGGGCTACTCGCAACAAACAATACACACATCTTCTGCACTGGAAAGATTAGACTTCTCCCCTTTCTTCATTATTAATTCAGGCTAATGCAAGAGTTTCCTTCCTTTGCCTTTCTTGGGTGAAGTCACTGTACTGGAATTGTGATGCAAGGCAACAAAATTCCAAAGTGGAAGGTTTTAAGTGTTTAAGCTTTACCCTGCAGAAGGTAGGGGCATCAGGATTGGGGTGATGGTGATAAAGGATAGCATTAGACTAAGCTCTTACCTTGTAGAGGGGAGAATGAGAAATAGCAGTAACATCCAAGAATGTGTCTGAGAAGTGGTTGCTAATGACAGTACAACCTGACGTGGAAGAGGATTCTTGTGGGAATGTGGTACTTGGGAAAGTCAGAAAATCTCAGGCTCGAATGCATACCAACAAAAGCTTGAAACAGAAGTGGTGTGGAGCCGGGAGGACAGACAAAAGGGGAAGGGTAGATGTGTTTCTCATAGCAGGAAGGAGAGGGCTGCAGATGTAGGATCCATGCCAGCATTTGAGAGAGAAAGGAAGACAAGGGGAGAGAGCTGATGCTCACAAACAAACCTAAAGAAGTGAAAGGAAGACCCCTCCCCCAATTCCCCATAGTGGAAAATAGATGGGAACTGACTGCAGTACAAAAGTGTGGGTATAGAAGGTCCCTGAGAGATTTTTCTAGTCCTCTGCCTGTCGTCACTTGCCCTGTACTTTGCCCTGATTACATAAAATCAGTCCAGCTTTTTAGACTCTGTAGGAAATGACTTGTAACCAACGGGATGGTAACTAAAAGGTTTCTATTAGCCCTCACTGTCAAGAAGACCTTTCTCTCACGTCAGGAAAAAAGCCTCTTTCCTCTTGTTGCGTCATCACTGAAGCAGGAGGACACCTGGTCATTATAGAAGAAATCCAATGAATCACTCATTTAAATTTTACTCATTTAATTTAGCTGTACCTCACGTTTGACAAAAACAAACTCCAGGGACTTCTTCAAGTTCTTTGACTGCACTGGAATCAGCCACTTCTTTGAAATATGAGACCTATTGCCCAAGGTTTATAATCCTTTGTAATTTTCTTTGTAGTGATACTGGAGTAACTAGATTCAAGCTGCATGACAGTCAGCCATACATAATACCAAAGCTTTAGGGGAAAAAAAATCACAGTGTATTAAGATGTAGGTGATAGGGGTTTTGTCTGGGCTCTAAAATTTACCTTAACCTCTCAGTTCTTCTTTGGAAAATCATCATCATTGTCGTCGTCATCATCATCATCGTTGTCATCACTTTTCCTCTCATCCTTCTTCTTTTCCTCCTATTTTCCCTCTTCTCCTTCCTTTCTAACTTCTTCCTCCTTCTTTCCCTTTTTCTTGGCTCTTTTTCCCTTTCTTCTTTTGCCCCTCCTCCTTCTTCCTTTCATTTTTCTCTTGATGTTTTCCTTTTCCTCTTTTTTTCCCTTTTCTTCTTCTTCACTTTTTTTCTTCCCTATCCCCACTTCCCCTTTTCTTTTCCTGTACAATTTTTAAAGTTTTCATTCTGTAACAAGATTAGACAAGCATTTTACTGATGTCATCTCATTTCATCTAGGTATCAGCCCTAGATATTATTTCTAGATGAGGAAATTAAGTGTCAGAGAAAATAAGTAATTTACCCTTCACAGGGCTAGTAGATGTGGCTCTGGGTCTCTCTGATTCCAAATCCATGCTTTTAGCAAAATCTTCCCTAGGAGGGAATGCTAAGTATAGGGAACAGAAAAATAAAAAATTATAAGAATCTAAATTTGTAATTTGAGAGAATAAAACATTTTGTACTTATAAAAATTTGGAGTAACTGAGATGAGATAATTACAACATTATATGATAAGTACATTTTAAGAGAAAAATCTATAAAGAAGAAATCATAGAGATGTGACAATACTTTGAAATACAGAAAGATCTTTAAAAGTATGAATAATTTATTAGCTCTCACAGTAGATTCTCAAGGATGAATGAATGTGCTTTTACAAAGGACTTGACATTCCTTGTGATCTGATCATAAATTATGATCAGCTATCAAGAAAAGAAGACCAAATTACAGTTGCTTTACACTTTTCTAAAAGGATTCCGGAGATAAACTGTTCCAGGGCAGTTGGAGTGGCTCACTTACGTTATCAAATCCCCTGTTTTGTCCTCTCTTTTTACTCTACCATTGTCAGCATGTTGGCTTTTAGTCCTTACACTTTTACCTCATTATGCTAAGATGACTGCCACAGCTCCCAGCATCCCATTCTCACCTTGTTACATTTAGGGATAGAAGGAAAGTTTTGCTCCTTGAGAGTTTTTTGTCTCCTTTTTTTAAAGAAAGAAAATAGTTTCTAGAAGCTTCTCTCACCTGCCCCCAGCAGACTTTCTCTTTTGTTTCATTAGCGAGAGCTGGGTCACATGCCAACCTCTGATCACTGGCAAAGAGAAGGGAATGCCAAATGGGGCTGGAGAAGGGGCTAAACTTCTTCAGAAGTATGGAGTCTGCTGGCTACCTAAATATATTTGGAGTGTAATTAGCAGGTAAGATGGGGAGATGGATGCTAGGTAGATAATGAACAGTGTCTGCTACACTACCCTATTCATTTCACATGGAAAAATGCCTTCCTTAATTTCCCTTGACTGAGAGCAGACCCAAATGGAACATTTTGCCTTACAGAAACAAAGATGTTGAGGAAACAAGAATTCCATGAAATATTATCGTTAGTTTGACTCTTCCTTTCAAACTTTCAGCTATTCTGTTAGTATTCCAATCTAAATACTAGGAGAGCTTTGAACAGGAAAGTGGAGGACAATGATTCAATATTAAAGAGCAAGACAAGCTTTATTTTTTTTGAGAGGATATGGACAAGTGAGGGATAGGTATGTAAGTAAGTAAACATGTGTCACTAAAGATGGATGAAGCTTTACATTTGCACATGAAGAAACAGAGCTAATGACAGTCATGACAAAGGGGTGAAGTAGACAGAGGCTCTGGAAAGTCCTGAAAGATTCACAAAGATTCACATCCTTACTTTTTTTTGTTGAACCCAAAACAGTGAGCCAAGGCCTCAAGGATAATCTGATATCCAAGATAGCTAACAACAACAACAACAACAACAACAATAATAATAATGTTAATACATAGTGCTATGTGTCAGGCATTTTTCTTAGCATTTTACCTATGTTAAATCATTTAACATTTGACACTGCACTGTGAGGTAGATCTATCATCATCCCATTTTTCAGATGAGGAAACTGTGGCACAGACAGGTTAAGAACTTTCCCAAGCTTACACAGCTAGTAAAAGACAAGCTTGTGATTTGTTGTTGTTGTTGGTTTCTTACATTCTTCCAATGTATTATTTAATGTGCATCTGCTTTATGTGCAATGATTGGCCTTTTCAAATACGCATATTATTTAAGCCTAATAACATCTCTTTCCTTAACCACAGATTCAGGAAAATGTGGATATTTACATACTTTACTCTTAAATATAAGCACTCTTTGGAAATCATTATTGATTTCATCAAGGAGCTGTTTCAGCCACAATCACATATTTCAAAGTAAACACCAATTGGGTTAAGACAATACAGGCAGGCTGAAATAAACCAAATGATTCTGAACAATTAATCTATGTATTTCACTTGGATAAGAGCAATAATTTGAATGGTAAAATGTTGTATATTATCCTATAATCCTTTATGACAGTGTAACAGTCTTTTTGACATTTAAGGTGATTACACTGAGTTTGGGAAAACAACTGACTTGATCCAACGGAGGTTTATCTGCGGGCTCGTGGCTCGTTTCTTCTTTCTCTCTCCTTCCTTGAGATAACTTTTCAGTTTAGAGTTTACCAGGGACATCTTGATTGTATCTTCAGTTAGCATGGGGCTGTGCACCTCCTTAGGAGGAAGGCATGGTTCCTCGGTAGCATCTGTGCTTTTGATTGTCGTGGCTTCTTTAACCCTTTTCCTTTGACCCATTCAATGGCTAATGAGCTTGGATCAATTTCAAAACCACAGCCAAATATTTTAAACCTGGCAGCCATAAGGTTTACCTTTTCATTCACTTGAATCTATAATTTCATTACATTACTACCAGCTGGAGTATTCACAAATCTAGTTCAGACTTTTTTGGATGTCTTGTCAAGGAGCTGTTCATTGTTAGAATTCTCTTTTTTCTTAACATCTTTATTGGAGTATAATTGCTTTACAATGGTGTGTTAGTTTCTGCTGTATAACAAAGTGAATCAGTTATACATATACATATGTTCCCATATTTCTTCCCTCTTGCGTCTCCCTCCCTCGCCCCCTCCCTATCCCACCCCTCTAGGTGGTCACAAAGCACCGAGCTGACCTCCCTGTGCTATGAGGCTGCTTCCCACTAGCTATCTATTTTACGTTTGGTAGTGTATATATGTCCATGACACTCTCTCACTTTGTCACAGCTTACCCTTCCCCCTCCCCATATCCTCAAGTCCATTCTCTAGTAGGTCTGTGTCTTTATTCCTGTCTTAGCCCTAGGTTCTTCATGACCTTTTTTTTTTTTCTTCTTAGATTACATATATATGTGTTAGCATACAGCATTTGTTTTTCTCTTTCTGACTTACTTCACTCTGTATGACAGACTCTAGGTCCATCCACCTCACTACAAATAACTCAATTTCGTTTCTTTTTATGGCTGAGTAATATTCCATTGTATATATGTGCCACATCTTCTTTATCCAATCATCTGTTGATGGACACTTAGGTTGCTTCCATGTCCTGGCTATTGTAAATAGAGCTGCAATGAACATTTTGGTACATGAGTCTTTTTGAATTATGGTTTTCTCAAGGTATATGCCCACTAGTGGGATTGCTGGGTCTTATGGTAGTTCTATTTGTAGTTTTTTAAGGAACCTCCATACTGTTGTTAAAATTCTCTTAATGACCAACAACCTTCTTGGGATAGAGCTGGGCCCAGTCCAACAGCTCCTGTTCCTCCATGAGCAGTATGTCCAAGGCTACTGGTCCCTAATGGTCCATCTAGGTGCTGCCATCTTGTAAAGGCCAGAGATAGGATTTAAACCAGGTGTTCTAGCACCAGAGTTCATGTTCTTTTTTTTTTTTTTTGCAGTACGCGGGCCTCTCACTGCTGTGGCCTCTCCCATTGCGGAGCACAGGCTCCGGACGCATAGGCTCAGCGGCCATGGCTCACGGGCCCAGCCGCTCTGCGGCATTTGGGATCCTCCTGGACCGGTGCACGAACCTGTGTTCCCTGCATCGGCAGGCGGACTCTCAACCACTGCGCCACCAGGGAAGCCCCCAGAGTTCATGTTCTTAACCCCTATCCTATATTAACTCTAGAATCTGTGTTTTTCATCACTATATTAGAATACTGAAGTTGTGGCAGGGTTATAAATTCAAAAGCACAGCCAAATAGGAAAGACCAATCAAGACTGTGTTATAAGGTTGAGAAGAATAGGACATACATGGCAATGAAGAATTGGAATATTTGGAGAAAGAAATGAGGAACAGTTATGTTTTGAATGGAAACATTGGAGGAGGGGAAATTCACAGAGAAATAATCAGATGTGTTTCAGGTTGGCTGCTAAGCAACTGAGTTCTTAAGTTTCCCACCTGAGAGTAAAGTGGGTTGATGGGGGCTGCTGTCCTGGCAGTTATTTTATTCTTTTTCTCTCACCATCTCTCTGGCCTCTCTGGTTCACATGACCATGACATCACTATGAAGCTGCTCTACCAGAGTACTTTGTCCTGACATGGAGAAAGGACTTTGTGATATGCCAGACACCTACAGTGGGATGAAGAATGGGAAGAGAGGTCTTCATTTTGGAAGCATTTCTTGTCTAACCAGGGATGTAGCCTCCAGTGACAACCTCTACCTATCAGATGATGGATGGGGCAGTGGGCCAGCCACCTAAGGTCTTAAAGCAATACCAGGATACCTTTGAGGCTTAGTTTACAATGTAGTAGTTTCTTCTGTTTGTCACGTGGCAAGGCCAAATGTACTTTCAGAACCTTGTTTTCATGGTCTGGTGGTGAATAGCATTTTGGGGACAGCAATTCAGTCATCCCTAATTGATGAAGAAGCAAGTCAGAAAGTGCTTTCATATAGGCAGCTGCCTGAAGGTCAAGTGCGACCATGGAAACCCATGACTGGCCTGCAGTGTATACAAGGCTCCATCTGCATGCAGCCTGATAACTGTATTTTTACAGAATCAGTAGACCTATAGCATTTAAGACATTTTAAGGTAATGTATCTCATTCAAATCCTTCTCTTCACAGATGAGAAAACTGAAGTCCAGAGAGATTAAACAATTTATCAGTTTACCCCAGAGACAGCTACTACCGTAACACATGTTGTCTGACCTAGGGTCCAATGCTCTGTCCCACACACACACCTCCTTGGATCAATGACATTCTCTGGAAATGTGCAGAATGATTATTACTTGGACAAGCTGTATAGAGAAGGGACTTCAGGAATTTGACTTAGGGCAGAGGGGAGAGCAAACCAGTTTGACTCAGCACTTTGCTTGAAACTGAGGCTTATTGGATGCTAAATTGCAGGAGGCTCCATCATTTTGACTGAAATCCTTTCTGGGGGAGTGATCTTCTCACCCACATGAAAGTAAGAAATTCTTCCATATGCACTTAAGTACTACTATTAAGGGAACTCGAAGAGGTCATTTACCAAATAGCTCCTTTACCCTTCCCACCAAGAATCCATTGCTTTAATTCAGGGGAGTGGTTTTGTTGAGAATTGGCTAGCCCAACATTAAGTTGCATTCTAAGCTTGAATCATTTGCTTTTCTTCTTACTTCTCCTTTCTCTTTACCATTCTTCGGGATTTTACTTTATATTTTAAATGGAATATTGTTCTGTAAAACTAATAACAGTTCTTGGTTTAAAAATTTTCTAAAATACAGAAAAATATGTAGTGAGAAGAAAATCTCCATCTGAATTCTGACCCTCAGGCTTCTAGTTCTCTTTTTCTAAAGACAAACCCTAAAACAAGCTTCTTCTGTTTTCCTATACAATGTCTATTTAAGTATATGTTAATATATAACAGCCTCTTTTTAAAAACATGGTAGCATATTATTCTCATTGTATTGTACCCTTGCTTTTTTCACTAGTGTTTCTTTAAAATTATTACCTATTATGTAGAGATTTACCCTTTTCACTTTAATTATACTTAAACTTTAAAAGATTGATAAAATAGGGCTTCTCTGGTGGCGCAGTGGTTGAGAGTCCGCCTGCCGATGCAGGGGACATGGGTTCGTGCCCTGGTCTGGGAAGATCCCACATGCTGCGGAGCGGCTGGGCCCGTGAGCCATGGCCACTGAGCCTGTGTGTCTGGAGCCTGTGCTCCGCAACGGGAGAGGCCACAACAGTGAGAGGCCCGCGTACCGCAAAAAAAAAAAAGATTGATAAAATAGACTCTATTTCATTCTGTTACTGTTCCTGTCTTTCTAGTGCCTGTCAGGTGGCCAGGAGATGAGTTTAACAGAGCAGATCACATGAACTGGTCCAGGAAGGCCTGTTGCTTCTAGGCCCAGGAATCCAGGAGCCCCTCTCCATCAATGTAAGCCTCTTGGGTGACTGCTCTATAATGTAATTATCTGTCACATTCTGATTCTCAGATGACCTTCCCTGTCTGGCTTAGAGGAGAGGGTTGGTGGGGTCCTGAGAATCCGACTTGCCTTGCGTTTGCTGTCTTGGCTGCTCTGTCGCTGAAGGAGTATTGCAATCCTACTCTGTGATTTCTCCAAGGAGACATTGGGTTTTGCTGGCAGGCAGAGCTTCAGCCTGCTCAGTGGAATGTCTTTGGTTCTGTAGCTTCAGAAGGAGCCAGGAGGCTGTGCTTGTAGGCCAAGGGAAACAGTGCTTCAGACTCCAGACCACAACTTGGCGGAGACTCTGGGGCCTGCTGAATTTTGGAAAGGGCTCTCTCATACCCCTTACTTACCTGAACCACTCTTTCCCACTAAAAGTTAGAGGAGGATGTAGTGACTGTGAAATCTGGTTTAGTCACTAGCACATAACAATTGCGAGGGTGAAACGGGTTCCTGTCTCACTCTGGTACTATAGGAAAGGCAAGTGCCTCCTTCCTTAACTGGGAAGGAAGGAGAAGGAAGCTAGAGTCAAAAATCAGACATCTCAAGTCTCAGCAGCAGTCGTGGTCTGTGCTTAGACAAATAAGCTCCAGGAGACCCAAATCCCCTGTTCATTGTGAAAACAGACAGTGCCAGAATGAAACAAAATTAAATTGTTTCTCTTTCATGGCAGCTGAAGTGTAAAAACCATTCTATTCCGACCTTGTGGTCAGAATATCCTGACACCTCATAAATTATCGTAAGGGCTCAGGGCCTGGGAGACTGGGGAAGGCCAGCTACACTGAGCCCTGCATTCTCCCTCTGGGCCTTTCTGATATGCAGGCACCAATGTCAGGATGTGGAGGAATGCAGTTTCCCCAAAGTCTGGTTTTCTGAGTTAGGACAAGTGTTTTCCCCTCCTTTTATGTTTTTAGAGTTTGTATGGCCACAGGGCCTACTTCCCTGAATAATTTATTTAGAGGCGGGAGAAGCACAGTGATAGCTCCCAAGTCTGAGGGAAACTCTGAGATGGTTTTGTCTTAGTAGAAAAAAGAGAAAGAGGAAGGAAGGAGAGAAGAGAGTGAGAGAGACATAAAAGATGAAGAGATAAAGAGAGGATATGAATAAAGAAGAAAAAGGAAGGTGGAAAGAAGAAATGTGGGTGAAAGAAAGAAATGGGCTCTCCATTTAGATATGGCCTCCCCTCCCCTTCCCTGTCCCCCCTCCCCTCCCCCCAGCCCCATCTGGTTGCAAGGAAACAAAGGGCGGCATGGAACTCTGGCATTTCCCTGCCTCCTGGGTAGCTTCCTTTAGCGCCTATGTCCATCTGTGCCCTACACACAGTAGGTGCTCTGTAAATGTTTGCTGAGTGGAAAGATCCACAGATAGGTCCCCAGAGGGTGAAAACGATTTATCTGGGGAAACTCTAAGTATGTAGAGGAAAGTCATTTGGAGCAAACAATATTCCTGTAGCCCAAATCACCATAAGGTTGAAAGAATCTGGGTATTTGTGGGTGTGTCTGGATGTATTGTGCGAGCATGGGTGGGTGGTCTGGAAGGGTAGGTAATAAGTGACAGGAGGGCCCTTGAAAGTAGAAAGGGCTCCGTAACTACTGTAAAAATAAAACCGGGAACCGCATGCCCAGACCTCCAGCCATGCAGTGACCAAACCTGACCTTGGCAGAGATGAATAATATTGTGGAGATGGATTCAAGAATTATTAGTCAATGTTTTCAGTCCCTATGGGCTATTTTTTTTTTTTTTTAAAGAACTGCTGGGGGGGTTTTTAGCAAGGCAAATGGCTGCACCAGCCTGTAGGATTCCAGAGCCTTCTAAGCTCTTTCTAGACTCTGCTATATTGATTTTTTTTTTTTTTTTTTTTAATTTCTGTTTTTTTTTTTTCTT
>NW_006785816.1:4070093-4130582 GCF_000442215.2 Lipotes vexillifer
TTTTTTTTTTTTTTTTTTAATATCTGCTTCTTTTTCTTCTCTAATGGGATGTCTTTTCTGGTTCCTCCTCTGGACAAAGAATATGACTTCTCAGTTGCCTCTGCTTTTATTTCCTCCCTTTCTTGGAAATTATGTCTAAAGCATTCCTCACTGACAGGCAGACAATTCTCTTTCTGATTCCTCTGGCCTGGAGAAGAAGAATAGAAGATCTCAGGGAGCTAATAGTTAAAAAACTGTTTATATCAGGCTTCAGAGTAGGTCACAGTATATTATTTTCTGCAGCTGTCCTCGTGCACAAATATTTACTCACTGGAATGTGCGCTATGTGTGATGGTGAAGGGAGGAAAGGCCAAAGGAAGTATTTTTGGCCCTTTGGCTGGAGATAACCCACTGGGCAAATATCCCACAACTGTGAGTACCTGAGAAGTTTGAGTTGCTGATATACATATTCATACATATATCTGTTATCACACTGTAGCAAACTCTCATATTTAATTTAGATGCTTTTATTAGAGAAATAGTAATTTGTGAGGGTTGGTAACAGATCCTTAAACTCTGCAGTTATTTGGGGTACCAGGTGGTAAGTCCTAGAAATAAAATTTCTTAGATGCTGGAGATTGCATGCTACAGGTTTAGACATCCAGGAGTATCATAACACTAATTTTTTTCTGTGAAAGTGCATTGATAACAACCTTGAATACTACATCCCTATTTCCTTTCTGTATCTTTTTGGAGTTTACCTAATCATTACCCAACTAATCAGCCTAATTCTTGATTCCATATGACCATCTCACTCTTGTAATTGTCGTGCACATCTGTATGTATTTATGTTGATTTTACGTACTTTATTTCTGTCTCATTAGACCTTAATCTCCTTGAGGATAGGAATCAGTATAATCTTTATTCTGTTTCCCCTAGCGCCTGGGATTGTTTTGTGAACCCTGCGTGGAGTCAGTAATGAAGTACACATTCCACTCTCTGAGGAGCGTTCTGATGCTAGATGGCTTGTTTTACTAACTTTTTCTTCCATCTCTTTACTAGTCAGTGCATATCAAGAAATACTGATATCAGCCATGGGATGACACAATTAGGAAAAAATACAATTTTAAAATTATTTGATACACTTCAAAGTCAAGAGTAAATTACCTATGCATTTTGCATGACTTTTCAGGTAGCAAGATGGCATTTAAATTGTAGGTGTTAGTTTCTGACCACAGGTGATTATCCAACGTTTAGTAAAATACAAGCTTTCTGTCCAGATGCTAAATATTTTCACATATGTTTCTCTTGAGCTGCTCTCTTTTGGAGCTTTCTATTGGGCCCTTCACCATTAACACCTCCCGAATTTTGAGTCAGGTCCCATAGTCAAGGGAACAGCACACGGACAATCAACTAAATAAATCTGCCCCATTTCTGAACAAGGTTCTATGTTCTCTTGCACTGTTTTACCAAAACTACTGACTCTTAAAGTTCTAGTCTTCAGATAATGCAGCATCATTGCTCTAGCTTATTACTTCAATCTCTTCCCAAGATGTTTTACTGGATTTCAGACTGATTGATGCTTCAGCTCCTTTTCTCCCATTGTAATATTTGGCTACGTTGATCCTAGACACAGTTGTGAAATGCATTTCTACAACTTTCTTCCTTTTCCCTCTGCTGTGTGGTCATATGCTGTACACTGGATACTCAACATGCCTCCCTTGACATACTGCCAGCTACCTCTCCATGCTCTTCTGTACTAATACCAACCTATCCTCAGTTTAGCTCTCTCAAGAACCTCCCCTTATTCAGATGTCTTCATAGAAAAAAGCTATTGAATAAATTTAGAAATTAAATGCACAGTGATATAATACTTTGGAAATATGCACTCCTCATTTTACCTCTTAGAATATAAGATCTTTATCCTAGTTCTTCAAATGCATTCATCCATCCATTAGCCTGGGGCGAGATTATAATTTGTGGCATAAGGAATTCAATGAGGAAGATAGGAATCAGCCAGCTTCTAACATACGAAATAGATTTTGAACAAAACAGTAGGTTGGAGGGCCAACCTGGCATTAAGAAAGTTTTCTCCAAATCCTTTCATTGCGCCCTTTTAGTAACAACTTAGCCCGGAGGGCTTATGCTCTGAGACTACTCCTCCAGCATAGAAAAGATAGGTCTTCTGCTATGATGTTTAGGCGGCTCCATGGTAAAGAAGGGTAAAATGAATGAGCAATCTAGGAAAAGTCAACTCGTCTTTTGACTCCAGAGATTGTGAGAAGGAGAAAAAGGGGAAAGAGAGAAAAGCAGTAAAGCAGTCAGACATCTCTCTCCTCCTTTACTGTTAGGTAAATTGAAGGGAACTCCAAGAAACAAGTTGGGATTGGGGAGGAGGCCACCTTCGTGGCTGCTTTAAACCAAGCTGGGTCAGAGTCACACAGACCTGATGATGCGGCAAGCTCAGGCAGAGAAAGGCTCTGAAGTTGACCTTTTCCTGAGCCATGCTTGGTCCCATGTGCATTGACAAATTTCAAAAAGAGCTGAGAATCTGGCTAAGAAATGGCGGGGGTGAAATGGCTTTATAGCAAGAGTTGCAATGCAGACCTCTTAAACCAGGCCTAATGATAGTCACAGCCAGACCTCAAAGGGGTCTTTAATACCAATAAGAGTGGAGGTGAGGCAGAGTCAGCCAAGGATCACCTCTGAGCCCTGCCAAGCCCAAGCTAAGTCCAACTAGATGGCAAGTTACACTGACCACAGACCTCAGCTGTTGAATGCCAGCAGGGCAGGGAGCACCCATGTTGACATGGATGGTATCCCAGAGACAGAAGGAGGGTGTGTTGCTCCAGGGGACCCCCTGTTCTTCCCTTATGGACCCTGAGGTCCCACAAGTCCTCCTCTTCCTTTTCATTCATTCATATAGCACTGTCTTTATGCAGGGGGAAAGAGGCTTTCAAAGCTGTTACAGAAAGATGTAACAAAAAGATGTTAACTACTTCTAAAATAGATTGTTTAAATTTTTGGATCAAACTGACTTTTAAGTTTGAATGGAATCTTAGTATATGTTTGGTTTTTTTTGCGATATGCGGGCCTCTCACTGTTGTGGCCTCTCCCGTTGCGGAGCACAGGCTCCGGACGCACAGGCTCAGCGGCCATGGCTCTCGGGCCCAGCCACTCCACGGCATGTGGAATCTTCCTGGACTGGGGCACGAACCCGTGTCCTCTGCATCGGCAGGGGCTCAGCGGCCATGGCTCACGGGCCCAGCCACTCCACGGCATGTGGGATCTTCCCAGACCCGGGCACGAACCCATGTCCCCTGCATCTCGCCAGGCACTCTCAACCACTGCGCCACCAGGGAAGCCCTGTCCAGTTCCCTTTTTAGACAGATGAGGTCACTTGAGATCCTGAGAGGTTAACTGACAAGTCCAAGATCACACCAAAAGTAAGAGGAGGGGTCAAGATAACAAACCATGAAATTTTAAATATGGTGAAATGCTAGTGGGGAAGTCTTTATAGATTTGGGTTCCTTTAAAGAGCTTTGTCTTATCTAATACCCCTGATATTGTATGATTATTAGAAACTAAACTTACTAATAAACCCTGAGAAAAATAAAAATAATCACCAGCATTTTATAACAATGGAAAGGCTCAATTCAGTCAGTGTGCCCCTGACGCACCTAAGACCTGAATTTTGGGACATTGATATGTTCTCATCACATATTACATAAGTAAGTCCCAAAGGAGAGTCCAGTGTGTCATGTTGCATAGTTTAGGGGTTTGGAAGATAACCTTAAATGCTGGTTGCTGGAATCCCAAGTGAAATTCCAACTGGGAGGGGCTGTCTCTAACCCTGATCTGTTCTAAGAGGCTGTCAGAGAAACAAAGGCTACATAACTCAATGCCACTTCCCAGTCTCTTAAAGAAACTGGGCCACTGAGGAACAGAACATAGAATGGTTGCCAAGTTGCTGCCTCTGTATTTCCTTCCTGAGAAGAATCTTCTCCAGCTGCTCTCTCATTTCATCTCCTAACCTCATGTTCACTTTTCACCTCCTGATCTTAAGAGCTGGCCCTGCCACTCCATTGAAATAGGAAGGGCTTTTCAGCCCTTACCTCATTTGACCTCTCTGAGACATCTGACATCTTTGCCCACATCCTTTTTAATAATGCTTTCTCCTCCCTTGGCTTATGCCCTGCCCATGTAATTCTCCTGACTTGTTGCTTCTCCTCAAGCTCATCCTTCATCTGTCCCCACCCTCAAATGTAGACCTCAGGGTCCTAATCTTTCTCCTTTTTAAAATCTCCTGGTATATACCCACCTGGGAAATCTCTTGTATGGTCATGGCTTCAACTGCTAGCTAACTGGAGTGGTCTCCCAAATCTGTTTCCAGCCAACTTCTCTCTTCTAAACTAGAACTCATGTCTATTTGTCCACAGAACACTTCCACTGGATTTCCCTCAGTTTGACTTTCTCAAACTCAGAAAGTCCAATGCTGAAACCATGATCTCTCCCTAAACCTGGTAGCTTCCCTAATATTTTAAACATATCACACGTCTGCTCAAAACCCTTCAGTGGCTCCTTGGAGCTACACGGAATAAGCTTCCTCAGTTCCATAAAGCCCTCCATGACCTGACTGCTACCAGCCTCCCCTCTTACTTGATCTCTACTCTCCACACCCTTGCTCTTCCTTGCTTTCTCCTTCCTGGATTATTTTTCTGTTCCTTTGCTCTAGTTGGAATCACTTCCCCTTGGTCAATTCAGTGAGCATCTGCTCCACTTCCACGATTCAATTCAAGTACTGCCTTGTCTGCCAACATCCAACAAGACACTGAACTCTAGAAAAGGAAGGCAGGAATCCTTACTTCCTTATCTCTGCACTTCTGTTGGTCCTGGAATTCATCACCCTGATGGAATAACTTTGTGGTGGCAACCTGCTCCTTGCTGGGCAAGACTTTAACTGGCTGCAGTTTGTTGTGGAGTTTTCCAGTTCCCCCACCCATCTGGGATTATCTTACTGGCCTCATTGAATAGCTATGGTGCCAAGTGAGTGGTAATTCTTGGGGTAATTTAGTTAGAATACTGTTAGTGAAAATTCTTTAGAGAAAAAGATGCAATAACTATAATTAGGATAATCTCGTTAGGGGCAGAGTATAGCACTTAATTCAGCATTTAGTACATTATAAAGAGGCAGCAAAATGGGAGAAAGAGCATGGACTCTGAAGTCAACGGTGCCTGAGTTTGAAGTCTGGCTCAGCTATGAGCTAGCTTTATGACTCTGGGCAAGTTTCGGAGCCTCTCAGTGCCTCAGTTTTTTCACCTGAAAAATGGAGATGGTAATAATAATACCTTCTGCATAGTATGGAGGTGAGAGGTGCGTTTATATATGTATGTATATATGTGTATATGTGTGTGTGTGTATTTACAGATGTTACTTGGAATGGTGTTTGGTATTTAATGTGTTTCCTATTACTATTTTTAGCTTGTTTGATGACTAAGGGAAAAACCAAGGTTCAGTAACTGAGAGAAAGATCATTTTCATCTAGAGGGTTAAGCAGCCTTCCTCTTTTACACCAGTAAAAACAACCACCAAACTCTCAACTCTCCCATTAAACTGTACATTGAATAACAAGCTTATATGTCTTGTGTTTTTTAGGCTGTTATACTAGGCAAGTAACTTTTGCTTACTCTTATATTAGGTAGCAGTAAAAACAAGAAAAGAATGAACAGGCTTTTGAACATACATTTTTTTTTAAAATTACATGTGCAAGAACTGTAATGAACATCTCTGTAAATAGTTAGAGCAAGCAATTATAGAAACTTCAAACACCAGGGAGCCCTGTTAATATGAACGACTGTGCACCTCAGTAGATGTGATCTCTATGGCATTTGATTATCACAACAACCAAATCCCTAGAGGTAGAATGTGCAGGTATTACTGTCCTCATTTTATGAATGAGAAAACAATCAAAAAGTAACACAAGTTTTGTATTTTTGATTCCCTGTCAGAATGCACATTCTAGTATTTTTTTTCTTATTTTTATACTTTATTTTATATGCATGGTATTAAACAAAATCAGGCTGTTTTGAACCACTTCACACTCCAGAGAATCTGTAGAGAGGCTTTGAAAGCCCTTTTGATAATGCTTTTCAGATTTGAGGAGTTCTTTATGATGATTCTTACTTATATCTTCATTGTTATTGATGCTGATCAAGGAACCTACTGGTACAAAAGAAACCAAGGAGAGTCAGGGAGATGACAAGAAGTATAAAATAGTTTAACAAAGGAAAGACATCATATATTTGCCTGTTGTTCTGTAGTCAAAGCTCTGTTGCATGATATTATTGCATCCATCTATTTCTCTCCATTTCTAGCACCACTAACTACCCTGTTCCATACTAGCATGATTTCTTACCTGGATTGCTATAATATCCTCCTAACTGATTTCCCCACAACCACTCAGTACTCTCCAAATCTGTTCTACAATTTGTTGCCAGAATCATCTTTTTAAAATATGAATTTGATCATGTCACTCCTTCCTGCTTAAATCCCTTTATTGGACTTCCATCGGTCTTGAGATAAAACCAAAATTCTTTAACAAGGCTTATAAGACCTGTATTGCCTGGTCCACCTGCTCATGGTAGAGATTGCAAGTTGTTAATAACACCCATTTCTCTTCTCCTGTAACACAGATGGTTTTCATTTCCTAGGCTCCCTGACTGTTAGGGGTGACCATGTGACTGAACTTAACTAATGGAATGAGAGCAAAAATGAGGGGCTTCCCTGATGGCGCAGTGGTTGAGAGTCCGCCTGCCGATGCAGGGGACACGAGTTCGTGCCCCGGTCCGGGAAGATCCCACATGCCGTGGAGCAGCTGGGCCCATGAGCCATGGCCGCTGAGCCTGCACGTCCGGAGCCTGTGCTCCGCAACGGGAGAGGCCACAACGGTGAGAGGCCCGCGTACTGGAAAAAAAAAGAAAAAGATACTCTGCTATTTTCCGGCCTGGCCCATAAAAACCTCCCATGATCCTACCAGGTGACTGGGATGCGAAACTTATGATGACCTTGAAAGCCACGTGCTGAAGATGATAGAGTAATAGATAGAGTAACATCAGCATAGCATGAATCTCTGACAGTGGGTTCCCCAGGATCACTCACCACCACCCCTAACCTGGAATTGCAAGGACACCGTGGAAGAAGAGAGCATGGCAAGCGTGAAGAACTGAAAGATCTATTCAGTGATGCGGAGACATGAGGCATGGACAGCATCGTGGGTAGGTGAGGCAGAAGATGCAATGTACTGGTTATAGCAGACTAGTCTGCAGCAACAGTTAGACCCAAACATATAATGGCTCAAAACAATAAATGTTTATTTCTCTCTCATAACATTTGAAGACAATTCCAGTGTAGGATTATGAGTAAAGCACTCGGGTACCTGGCATTTAAACTTCCTAATTAAATTCTATTGATCCTTCAGATCTTAGCCAAGGTTATACTATTTCATGAAAGTCCTTTCTGAACTCAAGTCCTCCTGTTATAGGTGTGTCTCTCCGTGTACTTTTCCTTCATAGATCTTGTGATGACTGTAACATTTTATTTGTTTTTTTGTGTGCTTATTTAATTACTTTATGTCCCTTTTGCTAGAGTGTCAGTTCTGTGAGTATGAGGACAGTGTCTATTTTTGTTCATTCAGCACCTACATAGTGCCTTGACATAAGGACAATTGATAATTTTTGTTGAATAAATGAACCAGATTGTTAATTTGTATCATTAAGAAAAAATATTTTAAAGTACAATTTATAGCTGCAAGTTATGGTGCAAATTTTTTTTTCCTCAACATTAAATGTTGTTTTGCCACTTTGTTTTTAAGGGTTTTTAATAATTGCTGACATATTTTAAGATCATAATCTCAAGAGAACACAGGGCTTGATTTATAACTCTTGATGTACCAGCCCTCCAGCCAGCTGCCCTGGTTTAGCTTATTTGCCTTAAGCATTTTTACTTTCCCTGATAGTTAGTAACCACATACGATTTCGGATTGTTTTTTTACCGAAGAACCTTCTGGTTGGGGGGAGAAAAAAAAAACGCTAGAGAATTAAATATACAAGGAATCAGTTATATTCTGGATATAACTTTGTATGGTGAAGAAAAAAAGAGCGTAGGCTTAAAGTAGATCTGAGGACTTGATTTCTAGTTTAGGGTGACCAGATATGTAAGTATGTTCCATGCCATATTTGGGATGTACTTTTTTTTAAAACAATTATTTCTTGTTTATCTGAATTTAAAATCTTGTTGGGTATCCTATTTTTATTTGCTAAATCTGGCAGCCTATTTCTAGTTCTGCCACTTACCAGATTCTGCTCCTTAGATGGGAATTTTACCTTGAGAGAATTAAAGGAGGTATAACATTTGAAATTCTTAGTATAGTGTCAGGCACTATGTGCTGACACTTAGCACTCAAAAATATATATTCTCATTATTACTTTTTTTTGTTTTTAGAAAATTTTATTTATTTATATTCTCCTTATTTATATATGTAATTATAAAAGGTACTATTTACTGCAATAAGATTCCATTACTTATAATAATGAGCTACAATTTATTGTGCATCCTACTATGTATAAGGTATTGTCTAAGCCCTTCACGTGTATTATCCCATTCATTTCTTCCAATGAAACTTGAAAAGGTATTACATTATTTCCACTTTACAAATGAGATGCGGAGAGTTTGGATCACTGCCCTGGGTGATAGCGTTCAGTAGTGGTAGAGACTGCCTCAGATCCAGGTGATTTCAGGGCCTGCCTTCTCCACCACCGTACAGCAATTCCCGCATGTTACAAATGAGGCTGGGTCCATTTATGGATGAGCATTCTTTCATATTTCACAGAACTGCGTTCCCTTAGCCCCTCTTACACTGGGGAATTGATTTTGCTGCCCACCTGGCAGCAAATGAATCAGCCATTCATTTTGCACCAAGAGCTGATTTTATAGAAATCTAAATACACTTTACTAGATTTACCTGTTAACACTAAAAGAAAAAAGTTCCCTGTTTGCCTTTTTGTTGGGTCAAGCCTTTGGTGTTATAGGCTTGTTTGAGTAAGTAATTATTCTGGTTATGCCAAGGCCTCCGTTATTGAGCCATAAATGCATCCCGGACCACTCAGAATAACAAGCAGCCCCTTCCCTTTGAGCCTAGTAGGCAAACACTGTTTAGCTAGACAGGAGTTGGCTTGCCTGCCCCTGCAGGTTTCTCTCTCTCTGGAAACCTCCTATGAAACCATGTGAAGGGGGGAAAGAGGATCAGATAATTGGGATCTTTAAGATGGTTATTATGAAAAATGTTCTGGAACCAATTCAAATACCAATCAGAAACCACATTGTTCAACTAAATCACTTTCAGATGCCACATAAGATACAAAATACAATTATTTCCAGTTTAAAAATATAATGTTCCTTTAAAAAAACACAGTATTTTATTTTATTATTTAAAAAAAAAAAAAACCTGCTTTGGCTGGAATTCAGGGCCGTCACAGATGATGTACAGACAGGCTTTGTACAGGTCCCTTTGGATCCGGGGCCTATAGACCTCACTGTAATGTATTTAAAAGTTCCTTAAAATGGATGTGACGGCTGTTTTCTTTGTGTATTACAGAAATATACAGAGTTCAGAGGCTCCGTGGCTACACTTTGGGCATGTATGTCATTAGAGGAATGAAAAAAAGATGATGGCCAAATGCTGTATTAAAATCCCATTAGAAACGCTGGGAGGAATTTATGGCCCCAATCTCTTTTATCTGACAGGCGTCAGTTTGGTGAAACAGTTTTCCTTCTTGCCATTTTCTTTTTTTTCCTTTCTTTCCTCTCTCTTTTCTCTCTGTCTTTTCTTTTCCCTCTTTCTTTTCTTTCCTCCCTCCCTCCCTCCCTCCCTCTCTCTCTCTCTTTCTTTCTTTTGTTCTTTCTCTCTCCCTCCCT
Organism: Lipotes vexillifer; assembly: GCF_000442215.2. Lineage (NCBI taxonomy): Eukaryota > Metazoa > Chordata > Mammalia > Artiodactyla > Lipotidae > Lipotes > Lipotes vexillifer. The sequence continues at coordinate 4,080,046 of NW_006785816.1, forward strand.
CCTTCCCTCCTTTCCTTCCTTCCTTTTTCTTTCTCTCTTTCTTCCTTTCCCTTCCCCTTCCCTCCTCTTCCTTTTTTATTTCTTGCAGTTCTCAACTTGGCCACAGAATGTCTGGATGTTGTCTTGACCAGCAGAAAGGCAAATATTATCAGGTTTCTGTCAATATTTGCTCTTCTTTACTGTCTCCCACATCAGGCAGCATTGAGGGGGAAGGTCATTCATCCTTTTCCCAGATAGACTTTCCTCTCTAGCTGAGGTTTCGTTACATCCATGCGTGTTTATCTGAGCCGTCATCACTGTGATGAGGGGCAAGGAGGTTAACACACATGTGACCTCAGGAATGATTTCTGTTACAGCAGCTCCCATATGAACCATCAGACTTTGAGCGTGAATTGTAATGGACTCAGAACTGCTTCTCCAGCCTTGGGGCCAGAGGTCACTGGCTTTCAGAGTAAATCTTCCATAAACTGACAAGAGAGGTGTGGATTTTTGTCCCTCTTCAGATCTGTAGGGCATGCATCACCCTCTGTGGATCAGGAGGGAAATACCAAATCATTACTCCATTGAGTATAGAGTTACTTATGGAGTAACACAGAAAATTCAGCCCACAAAGAGCAGCTACAGGGTCTAACAATAGGAGCAGTAAGAGCTGGGAATTCTGGTTCTGGTCCTGTCTTGCCACTTACAAGCTGTGTGACTGTCAGCAAGTTGTTCTCTCTCTAGGTTCAGTTCACTTATCTGAAAACAGAGGGCTGCCTCTGAAACTCTCTGTGTCTGTGAATCCAACTCACCAAGAGTCAGACAGGGGAGATAAATATTGCTGTGAGATGTTTTAACCAGTGATACATACAGAGTATGTAGCCACTGTAGTTTTTTTTTCCCCTAAGTAGTAGTGAGATACCCTGAGAAAACCATAATTCAAAAAGAGTCATGTACCAAAATGTTCATTGCAGCTGTATTTACAATAGCCAGGAGATGGAAGCAACCTAAGTGTCCATCATCAGATGAATGGATAAAGAAGATGTGGCACATAAATACAATGGAATATTACTCAGCCATAAAAAGAAATGAAATTGAGCTATTTGTAATGAGGTGGATGGACCTAGAGTCTGTCATACAGAGTGCAGTAAGTCAGAAAGAGAAAGACAAATACCGTATGCTAACACATATATATGGAATTTAAGAAAAAAAATGTCATGAAGAACCTAGGGGTAAGACAGGAATAAAGACACAGACCTACTAGAGAATGGACTTGAGGATACAGGGAGGGGGAAGGGTAAGCTGTGACAAAGTGAGAGAGTGGCATGGACATATACACACTACCAAACGTAAAATAGATAGCTAGTGGGAAGCAGCCTCATAGCACAGGGAGGTCAGCTCGGTGCTTTGTGACCATCTAGAGGGGTGGGATAGGGAGGGTGTGAGGGAGGGAGACGCAAGAGGGAAGAAATATGGGAGCATATGTATATGTATAACTGATTCACTTTGTTATAAAGCAGAAACTAACACACCTTTGTAAAGCAATTATACTCCAATAAAGATGTTAGAAAAAAAAAGAGAAGGATAAATAATTCCATACTTGAGACAACTCAGAGTCACTGATCATACGTTAATTCATGCTCATCTCTTTCTACCAGCCTAAAAGCCACCTGAGGACAAGGATGGTGCCACCCATCTCTGTATCTTCAGCTCTGTGCCTGTTTGTTGAGTGTGAGAACAAAGGTATAAAAATTAGATAGTACTCATGGTGAGGAAAGTGAAGGAGGAGGAGAAATCCAACAGATAGGTAGAAAACTTAGAGCACACTATCACAGAAATTAAGGCAGGGGAGCATCTGAGGAACAGCACATGGAGACCACTGTTGAATACTGCAGGCGGGCAAAGCGAGGCCAAACAAAAGGCCCTTCATCTAAGGAACTTAGATGCAACTTTCATCTAAGGAAGTTAAAGCTCTTCACCTGTCTAGGATCTCAGGAAAATAGGAAGACAGCACTGTCATTCAAGGTTGAATAAACTGAATTTTGAAGAAATTGATCTTTCACTAAATGCTACACAGCAATAGAAGTGTCAAGTCTATACCTCTGACCTTTTAGATCTCACGCCCTCTAGACTACATTGTCTACTTTACTTCTTATTATCATGGGATGGACTAGTTAGTGGAAAGGGGCAGAATGGCCTAGAAACTGTCAGAGTATACTTCGAGGCCCAGAAGATCATTATACATGCCACCACAGGCTTACTTCTCACTACATCCTTGAATCAAATGGAAGGAAGAATTTGAACTACTTAACAGTAAAGAATTACTTGCAAAAATAGCAGGAGATAAGAATCAGTAGTAGGCAAGAAATGGGAAATGTGAACATTTTACAACGATTATGTTCAAATGACTCTCAGCAGAAAATTCTGTATCTGCAAGGACTGGCTTAAGTAAAACTATGACGATAGGATTTAATACTAACTTCAAATTATAGACCCATCTCCAAAACAGAGAAAGAATATGGTCAGGGGCAGTACCATTTAGATAATTTAATGTTAGTTTTAAGAAATGTTAAAATGCATTTTGAGAAAAATAGTGGAAATACCCAAAGAGTAAAGAAATCATGAGCCAGAAAGGGTATGGACTTTTGCAGGAAAATTATGCCAAGGATATTATATTACTTTTTTTTTTTTTTTTTTTTGCGGTACTAGGGCCTCTCACTGTTGTGGCCTCTCCCGTTGTGGAGCACAGGCTCCGGACATGCAGGCTCAGCGGCCATGGCTCACGGGTCCAGCTGCTCTGCGGCACGTGGGATCTTCCCGGATAGGGGCACGAACCCGTGTACCCTGCATCGACAGGCGGGCTCTCAACCACTGCGCCACCAGGGAAGGCCCATATTACTTTTTTGAGAATAAATTTATAATATTAGTGAGAAAGGAAAGGTGGATGCTATTTATTAGGGTTTTTATAGGCTATTTGATTCAGAAATAGCAAAAGTATATTTTTAATTTATTTTGAAACGTAGTTTCAGTTGGCATACATTATATTCCAAAGGCTGCTTGTAGAAGAACCAAGAAAAGAAAAAGTCAAGGTGTTGGAGTTTGGAAAGCAATATGGTTTATATCTCTTTCTTATAAATATTTTTATTGCTTCTCTGAAAGAAAAAGAAAATGGAACATTAATGAAATTGGCACTTAAACCCTTAGTTTGAGAGTGTAGTGAACATTAAAAAATGACATAATTAAGACAAAATTATTTCTCTCTTTTCTCTGGGTTCTGTGAAAGGTCAGAGGAAAAAAATTTATTCATTTATTTAATTATTTTTTAATTAAAATATTTATATTTTATAAAATATTAATATTTATTTTGTTTATTAAATATTTATTTCTCCATGATCACATTGATCCCATAATAAATACAGCAGGGACACATACAAAATTACCATTTATTTAAATTTAAGTTTTCTGCACCTTGATCTCCTTATCTGTAAAATGGAGATTATAACAGCTAATTCTGAGGGTAACTGTGAGAATTAAATGTGAAAATTTGCGTAAAACAGCAGAATGCTTGACATATCATATGGTAATGATATCACAACAAACATTATCAATCACTTACTCTGTACTGGACACTCTGTTAAGTTTTTATATATACTAACACATTTGATATTCACCACAACCTTATGGTGGATGTAGACATTGTAATCCCATTTTGTGGAAGAAGAAAACTGTAGTTTAAAGAGTCTAAGTAACTTTCCTGAGCTTATAAGTAGTATAGCTGAGATTCAGACCCAGACAGTCTGACTCTATTGCTCGTACCTGGCAGCTATTATGGTCATTACTACAACTACTAGGCTGAGCTGAAATTGCAGCAATAGGAATTTAAATATAGACATGAAGTTCTTGACTATAAAGATTATGAAAAAATGGAATGGAAAATTTTGAAGTACAAAAATCCCTAGAGATTCTTAAGTGTATCTCAGCTATCAGCTGATGTCCTACTATCCCTTGGAGACTTAGGTCAGCTTGGTTTAAAATTCCAGTTTGGTACCTGTGCAAGTTCAGAGCCATCTCTACAATTTCTGTGAATTCTTAATGGCTTTCTTTCTCATAGTTTTCTCCGCCTTGCTTTGGATTTATCCTGCATCATCCAAACAGAGTCCACTTTCTCAAAATATGTCATTAGTTTAGTGGTTTTACTGAAGATCTGAGAGATTATGGGAGAAGTCACATCACATACAATATTATCAACTTCCTGGTTTCACCTCCAGTCCTCCTCATTTCAGACAAGAGCAAACATGCTTGGCAAGCATGTCATTTCCAACCATCTAGTAAATGGTGGAGCCAGAACTCCAGACAGGATCCTGTTGGCAGATAAGATGATCAAGCCAGTGCAAGTGAGGAGAAAAACCTCCTCTTTATTCGTCTAGCTATTCCTCTTAAGGCCTGCATTTTCTTTCTACCAATAAAAGAAAAATAAAATAGACATTGTCAAAGCTAATGGAAACCATTTCTGATTTTATTGATTTTGGGTCCTCTCTTTTTTCCTGGATGAGTCTGGCTAAAGGTTTATCAGTTTTGTTTATCTTTTCAAAGAACCAGCTTTTAGTTTCATTAAACTTTTCTATTGTTTTTTGGTCTCTATTTCATTTATTTCTGCTCTGATCTTTATGATTTCTTTCACTCTGTTAACTTTGGGTTTTGTTTCTTGTTCTTTTTCTAATTCCTTTAGATGTAAAGTTAGGTTGTTTGAGATTTTTTTCCTTGTTTTTTGAGGTAGGCTTGTATTGCTATAAGTTTCCCTCTTAGAACTGCTTTTGCCACATCCCACAGATTTTTGGATTATTGTGTTTTCATTTTCATTTGTCTCCAGGTATTTTTTTATTTCTTTGATTTCTTCAGTGATCCATTGGTTGCTTAGTAGCATATTGGTTAGCCTCCACATGTTTGCATTTTTTTTCTTGTAGTTGATTTTTAGTCTGCTAGTGTGATCAAGAAAGATGCTTGATATGATTTTGATTTTCTTAAATTTACTAAAACTCATTTTGTGGACTAGCATGTGATCTATACTGGAGAATGTTCCATGTGCACTTGATAAAAATGTATTCTGTTGCTTTTCAATGGAAAGTTTTATATATATCTATTTATTTTTATTTATTTATTTATTTATTGGTCTAGGGTGTCATTTAAGGCCAGTGTTTCCTTATTGTTCTCTCTGGATGATCTATCTGTTCATGTACATGGGGTGTTATAAAGTCCCCTGCAATATTGTGTTACTGTCAATTTCTCCCTTTATGTCTGTTAGTATTTGCTTTATGTATTTAGTGTTCCTATGTTGGGTGCATATATATTTACATTGTTATATCTTCTTGGATTGATTCCCTAATCATTATGTAATTTTAAAAATTTCTTTAATTTTGTATCTATATGAGATGATGGATGGTCACTAACTTATTATGATAATCCCTTCATAATGTAAGTCAAATTATTATGCTGCATACCTTAAACTTATACAGTACTGTATGTCAATTATATCTCATTAAAACTGGAAGAAAAAAAAGCTAAATTCCTCTTGAAAATGCAAAAGACCAAAAACTGAAAACAATAAGGTTACATTAAAGTTAGAAATGTTTTTAAGATGTTACAGCAAAAAGATCCTTTGCTGTCTGACTTATGGTTGGGTTGGGCCAGTGGGAAGCCCTGTCAGAAGCTTGGAAAAAGGGAGGAAAATGAGGTCAGAGCTCTCTCCCTCTTGGGTCATCTGAAGCTAGTTCTGTTGCTCAATGAAAGGTCACTGCTTTTCTGTGACAGCCTGCTAGTATCCAAACCCTATCCTCATCCTTTGAGGCCTAGAGGTAGTAACAGCTCTGCTGTCCTGCAGTACACAGTGCAATTCCCTATATTCCATCTATACCATGTGTTATGGGTTGAATCATGTCCCCTAAAAAGATGTTGAAGTCCTAACTTCCAGTGCCTATGGATGTGACCTTATCTGGAAATAGATTCTTTGCAAATGGTCAAGTTAACATGAGGTCATTAACATGGGCCCTAGTTCAATATGACTGTGTTCTTAGAAAAAGACACAGAGACATGCACACAGGGAGAACGTCATGTGAAATGAAGGTAGAGATCAGAGTGATGCATCTACAAGCCAAGGGATGCCAAAGAGTGCCAGCAAACCACCAGAAGCTAGGAGCTAGGCATGGAATAAAGTCTTTCTCACGGGCCCCAGAAGGAACCAACCCTGTCAACAGGGCTTGATCTTGGGATTCTGGCCACCAGAACGATGAGATAATAAATTTCTTCTGTTTTAGCTACCTAGTTTTTTGTACAGCAGCCCCACAAAACTATTAAATCATTTAAATAGTCCCTTAAAAATTCCCAGAGTTTTCTTCTTTCAGCCACATGGTGTGGCTTGTGGGATTTTAGTTCCCTGACCAGGAATTGAATCTGGGCCCTGGCAGTGAAAGCACCGAGTCCTAACCACTGGACCACTCTGGGAATTCCCCAGAGTTTTCTTAATTTGATTATACCAACTGATACTTATTGGGACCCTGACTGATATAAGTGGTATTATATAAGGAAATAAATCACTGGAATAATGTCTAGCTTATAGAAGAACTTGATGAGGTATCGCCAGTTAAGAGCTAGTTGTGGGCTGTGTTTGAAAATCTCTCACGTAAAATAGTACAAAGCATCAGATTGGAAGCCAACATTTGTATGACACATTTGTAGAGTTTGCTAATTGCTAAATACTGTGCTCCTTTTCGGTTTTCCAATGATTAATTCCCATCTCCAAATATCCATTAGCTCTTGAGGACATTTAGTGGGAACAAAATATCTGTGACATGTTAAGAAGAAAAATAAAACAGGGTAATGGGACAAAGAGTTATGGGGTAGGGGCTCTCAGATAGGGGTGATATTTAAACAGAGATCTTTCAATGGAGTAAAGGAGTGAGACCTATGGAAATCTAGGGGCCAGTGTCCTGGGCAGAGAGAGCAGCCTATTCAAAGGCTCTGAGACTGGAGTGTGCTTTGTGTGTCAGAAACAGAGTGGAAGCCAGCATGGCTGGAGCAGATGGAGGCAGCAACAGGTAAAAGATAAGAGAAATAACCCTCATTTCCCTTTCTTTTTTTTTTTTAATTAATTAATTTATTTTTGGCTGCATTGGGTCTTTGTTGTTGTGCACGGGCTTTTCTCTAGTTGCGGTGAGCGGGGGCTACTCTTTGTTGTGGTGGCTTCTCATTGTGGTGGCTTCTCTCGTTGCAGAGCATGGGCTCTAGGCGTGCGGGCTTCAGTAGTTGTGGCATGCGGGATCAGTAGTTGTGGCTTGAGGACTTTAGAGCGCAGGCTCAGTAGTTGTGGCACATGGGCTTAGTTGCTCCACGGCATGTGGGATCTTCCCGGACCAGGGCTCGAACCCATGTGCCCTGCATTGGCAGGCGGATTCTTAACCACTGCACCACCAGGGAGGCTCCTCCTTTCCTTTTCTATCCAATTAAAATATTTTAACTTTCTCTACTCATTTGTTGTGAGCATTTAAAGTTTGAGCACAGTGTTTGCAAAGTAATTAACGAATGTTTCTTACATAATAAGTGGGGCAGAGGTCACAAACACCATGTTTTTCTCCAGATTCCTTCCCCATCCTTTCAAACCCCCAGCAAAAATTCATATTATTCAAAAAGACTAAGAAATATTTTATTTTTAAATGACAGCCTAATATCTAATCAAGTGAATTTTCTTGACTTTGGTAGAGATGATTTTCTTCAGCCCCAAGTTAGTTTCCAGACCTTCCTGTTTATTCCATTTTGATTTGTGTGACCATGCATCCTTTCCCCGACCTTCCATTATTTCTCTGGAGCCATGTTTTGGCTCTGGGAGTCCCAACCACTATAACATAAAGAACTCTTACAGATTTTTAAGGAAGTTTTTCACTTACAGAAAGTAATAAAAGTATTAATTTCCTTTTCAGATTATTTAAATGGATCATAAAATAGCCTAATTTACTGAGCTTACCTTTCCTTGTGTCTCAAACAATCAAAAGAGGGTGTATGGTCTGGGGTACTAAAGCATTTATGCTCACTGGTGCCCGAAAGGTTTAATGTCTCTTCCTGGAGTAATTAATTTAAAGTAGGGCAAGACTGGACCAACATTATTATTTCATTTTAAGTGCATCTGGAAATTCAGAGAGTGAGCTTTTGTTTAGCTCTGTTGAAGAAAAAGAAATACATGTTCATAATGTTTACCTATTATAAGAGCAATTCTACGATTGCCCCTCACAACCGGGAGGCAAAGCTCATGACGTCACTTTGAACAGGAGCCAGGAGGCAGCAGAATCATTTGTGTTCTATTGATGAGGCAGGGACTTAGGGAGCAGAGCAAATGGGGCTTAGTGAATCAGGGAGCTTCTACAATGGGAGGAATTAAGCAAAAATTGAGGATGTATTTAGAAAGAGAAAAGAAATCCCCCAGATAACTTTTAAAGATGTTCAATATTACAAACATCACAAAATCGAGCAACAGAACATAATATTTTTTAATAATTGACTGCTTGACATACCACTTTGCTTTCTTCCTACATTTTTGACTGCATACACTTTGATGGCCTTTTCATATTAAAATGACTTTGTAATATTTTCTACAGAAAGAAGAGAAAAATATCTCAGTCTCTCTTTTAGCTTAGTCGACTGGAATTTGTTTTTTTATTATTCCTGGTTTAGAGGAATACAATTGTGGCTTAATACACAGTCATACTCACTGTTTCTACTACTGCTTCCAGTTTGTGATCTGGAATCACAGGAATTCTGATCATTCTATTATTTTATTTCTCACAGTTCCCATCAAAAAATAATGTATGATGTGTCTGTAACTGTACATGCTGCATTACATTCCTGCCAGGAAAGAATGCCCATGTTGACCAGACATCTATGAAAAACAAATCATTGAGGAGAAGCTAACAGGTTTATACAACTGGTGATTGGAACAGTGCTCTTCAGACTGGCTTCTAGCTTCTTACATTTCGCATTTCCTTTCTCTTCCATTCTTCAGGTACTCCCAACAACTCCTGACCTAATTATCTCCCAAAGGCCCCACCTCCAAATATGGTTACATTGAGGAATCAGATTTCACATATGAATGGGGGGAACACAAACATTCAGTCCATAGGTAGGCAGTGTAGGGGAAAAGTAAACACACACACACACACACACACACACACACACACACACACACAAATAACATGTGCATCCCATCAGCTCCCATATCTTTGTATGGTCATAGCTGGGTCTAAGTCTCTTCCTTCCATGAGTATCCTTTCGACCACTTTCTGTATTTTTTTCTTACTCAAGTCTGTATGTGATGTATATATTAACCTGATTTCATTTAGATAGGTTGTTAGTACCCTGCTGCTAAGCACAGTGTTTTGTTGGCTACTGGCATTTGGTTGAACATAAGGGAAGCACAAGGTTGGTTTTTTTTTTATCTTTATTGGAGTATAACTGCTTTACAATGGTGTGTTAGTTTCTGCCGCACAACAAAGTGAATCAGCTATACATATACATATATCCCCATATCCTCCCCTTCTTGAGCCTCCCTCCCACCCTCCCTATCCCACCCCTCTAGGTCGTCACAGAACACCTAGCTGATCGCCCTGTGCTATGCAACAGCTTCCCACAAGCCATCCATTTTATGTTTGGTAGTGTATATATGTCAATGCTACTCTCTCACTTTGTTCCAGCTTCCCCTTCCCCCCGTGTCCTCAAGCCCATTCTCTACGTCTGCGTCTTTATTCCTGCTCTGCCACTGGGTTCATCAGTACTGTTTTTATAGATTCCATATATGTGCGTTAGCATACGGTATTTGTTTTTCTCTTTCTGACTTACATCACTCTCTATGACAGGCTCTAGGTCCATCCACCTCATTACAAATAACTCAATTTTGTTCCTTTTTATGGCTGAGTAATATTCCATTGTATATATGTGCCACATCTTCTTTATCCATTCATTTGTTGATGGACATTTAGGTTGGGAAGCACAAGGTTAAATCCAGTCACTTGGAATTACTGGAAGCTCTTCTTGATGTAGTGTAACCTACGGAATCCATTTATATTTTCTTGCCATTTCAGAAATTAAGCTCCACTTAGACCAGAAGGAAAAGAGGCTACTTTGAATTTTTTATTTTTTTTTAGTGGGAGGCTTCAGGTGGAAGGAGGAAAGACAGGACATATTTCCTATAAGAACCAAAAAATTGCCACATAGTGTTTCCCTTACCTGTCTGATTTCTTTCCATTAGGAGTATGTTTCACAAGGGAGAGCATGTTCTCCTGATCAGAGACCTTCTTTGTTTTTCTCTCATGTTCCTTAAGATAATTTTGATAGATTATGGTTCCCCCTTGCACATTTAAAAGTTCATAACTAAAATGTTTAATTGTAAATGTATACAGTTTCAAAGGATATAATTTCTAGCACATTAAATTGAAATTTTAAAGTGAAACTGTTACCTCACTTTTAAATATATCTATAGCAACATTACACCACCATCATCTATTTTTAAAGGCATGAAAATTCCTTCTTTAACAATTAGACATTTTTCATTATTCTCTATCCTCCTGGAAATTGTATTTCCATTCCACCTCCTCCTCAAAATTGTATACCAGTTTAATCTATTTTTCTGTTTGAGTATATTTTATTGATTACTCTTTCATATGCTTGTGCAACAAAAATAAAAGAATTTCCATTCTGTTTTTTTAATAATCTCTAGTCAAGAACTTCATGTCTAAGTTTAAATTCCTTTTGTTATAATTTTAGTTCTGCCTAGAAGTTGCAAAAAAGAAGATAAATTTTCTGTAAACTTAGAGTTCTAAGAGCTAAAACTTTCTCCTGTATTATCATTACAGTTATTTTTCATATGCAAATGATCAAAAACAACATACATAAATTATATTCTTTTAAATTATTTCATATCAAAAATAAAATTGTATTGGGAATGCATTTCATAGTGTGATAGGTAGTAGAGGTTTATGATGTTTCAATCAAATGAGATGACACAAATATTTACAATTGTTCGTTTGACACCCAAGAGATTACATCTTAGAACCATGCATTGCACCAACAGGAATGGGTGACAGGTGTACCTTTCTATTGTCAAGTGGGAGACAGGCTATGGGCAAAGGAAGGGCTACAAATATTTCATTGACATCTACCTTGGCAAATTAGTTTTAGGAAAGAGTCGATATGGAAGTTGAGTATCTGGAAATTGATTTCCTTAAAACTGTGTTTGCGTATCTTCTGAAAAGCTACATGTACATACCTGTTTGAAAAATCTATTCTATATAGTTCTTAAGATAGTCCACGAATGTTTTCCCCCACAGAAGTAGGAGATAAGAGTGCAGTAAGAGGTGCAAGTGGGGACAATTGCAGACACCTCTTGAGACCTTTGCAGTGGGAAGGAACACAGGGGGAGAGCCTTTTTTTTAGATAAGTTTTAATCTTTAGGAATTCTGATCCAATTATATTTTGATTAGAACAAGAACTTCATTTGATTTCTGTTGCCAAATATTTCCTGCCTTTTAAAAAGTAAGTGCCTTTTAAATTAATCTGTTTAAATTTAGTGTGATAACTGAAGCTATTAATCTCAGATCCAATGACTTCTCCTAATGTATGCTCACACAGGAGACCCTACTAATTATAAAATGTCAAAGATTATCACTTACAAACGAGAGAGGAAAATATGGAGGAAACTCACAAACAATATGCACCAGCTTAACACATACTGACAAATGTCACCCACTTAAAATTGTTTCTAGAATCAGTTAATGATTTTACCTCAAAAACTTTAAATAGATAAAAATTTTCAATAATCCTATTTATTTCATTTTATATATTTCAATGTATTTTTAATTTATAAATTTATTTATACTTATTAATTTTATATTTAATAAATAGATAAATGTATGAATAAATATAAATAAATAAGATGTTATTTATTCATAGTTATCATTTTTTTCTCTGAAAAATGGTATACTGCATAAGGAAATCAAAAAATATCTTTTACAAAAAAGGTTAAAGGTACCACATTTGTAAAGGCACATATGAAACTATAGCAATGGCAAAGGCCAGTGAGAATATAAACAATACGCAAGTAGGACCAATATCTAAATAAGACTTTATAAAACAACTAGAAAACAGTGCAAAAAAATATACCTCATAATTGTGCATAAAACTGGCAAGCATAAGCTTATTTACTAATATAAGAAAAACAGAATAGCATGCATAATTTTATGTGAGGCTTTTAACATTGACAGGGAGTCTACACTAAACTAAATTATAAATTTAAATTTATAATCTTGTACATTTCTTAGTCTATTCTATTTATTTTCAGTTTCCATTTATCTTAATTTAGCAAAAATACCCAGCTATTAAAACAAAGGAATCAGACTTTTTACTTTACACTTCAGATAAGTGCAAATTAACAAGGTCTTACTGTAAACCAACTATTTGTTTTCAGTCATTTGGCACCAGATCTCACATATTTTTAACCCAATTTTTTAACTTCCTCTTGGAGCACCCTGGAGCAAAAGTTTTGAAACAATGTAAGAAAAACTGCCCTTGGAGCACTTGGCAGCCAGAACCTCACTCCATATGTTATGTGATGTCTCACCTGGGTTTTAGTTAAACCTGGAAACATCTTTCATCCTTAGGTCAAGCAGCAGACTTGCCTAAGCAAAGCTGGTGAAGTCAGAGCCTGATCCCAGGCTTGGAAGTGCGTGTGGGGAAAGGGAAGGGAGAAGGAAGCGAAGGAGAGGAGAGGAGTGGGCAACAAAGAGATATGGAGAATAGGAGGGAAAAAAAGAGATGTCAAGAGGAAAAATAAGAGAGCTGTGTGTGATTGGAAAGGCTAGGGCGGCACCATCCCTGCATCTCCTGCTGAGCGCCATTGTTACCTAAGTCTGTTTAGGGAATTTCCAAAACACAGAGGAGCTTTGAGGGTCTGGCCGTCAGACCTTATGCAACCAGTTGTTTTGGGAACAGCCTGAAAATTTCACAAGAGAGCTGAGTTCTCAAGAGATTGACAGTTTGACCAAAAGATCAAAGGTTTGGTGCAGTGGGGCTAATTTTCAGAAACCCTTCCAAACTGTGAAGATTTTCCTCCTTGTTATGGCAGTTAAGACATGTGAAAATAGTCATCCAAGGCACTTCTAAGCAGCTTTCTTCTTTGTTCGCAAGGTTCCACGAATGTCAGTCCTCTCCAAACCCACGAAAACAAAGTAGGTAACCAGGATGATTACACCCAAATCACTGATAAAAGGAGAGAGAAGCACAGAAATATGCAGTGATTTGTTTGGCTTTCCGAAAAGAGAAAGTTGCATGGTTGGCTTACAAATATTATTGCCTTCAGACAGCAAAGTACATAAGCAGCATTGCTGTGGGTGGGTGTGGAGGAAGGAGTAATTGCATGATTAAGAGTGAGTAGCACAGCCAGATGGGGTGGAGAAGGAAATCTTAACAGTTATTTGAGATTCTGAGTTTACCAGGTATAGTTCTCAAACCAATAAGAAGATCTAAAAGCCATACAGTGAGATCCCCTAGATTAGGGAAGTCTGTGATAAACAGAAGCTAATATGCTGTGCTGCTATTGAAAAATACACATAAAGTAATAGCAGCTCTCTCTCTTTTTAAAATGTTTGTTTAATTAACAAAAGGTGATATAATCTAAATACTGGTTAGCAATCCCTAACGACCAGGAGATGCTTAAAATTTATTTGGAACTTAGAGTCTGGAAGTAAAGACCCATTTTCCACAACATTTTATATATCACTGTTTTGGCTGCTGAGACTAACTCAGAATATGGGACCATAGAAACTTAGCAATTGCACCAAGATTTTTCCGTTCATTGTTCCTACAGTTTGGATTCGGCTTCACAACCATACCTGGGACTTATTAGGCCAGGAAGTCGAGGAGTTGGCATGTGTTTTTATTATAGTTAAACTTATCTGGATTTAAAAGGCATTAAACATCTTCTGATTTCTTTCCTTTCCTTCAATTGTACAAGAATGTTTTAATTGGATATTGTAAACGAAAACGTTCACTCTGCATTGATCACCTAGAGATCTGTTTTCAACCCTCTGAAGATTCCCAAATGCAGGCCTTCCCCTTAAAAGTCCTTAAAGCAGGGTCTTTAAGCCTATAAAGATCCATGAGCCCAAGATTTCCGGCTTGGATTGCTTTGGGCCTCAGTCATCCAGTTTCACTCTTTGTTCAATTACCCGGATAGCAGCCAGACCCTGGTTTCCTCTTGTGTCTTGTGGATAAAGTCATCATTATCTTCATTAATGAAAATGAAAATTCAAATTATTTGCACAGAATTCATTCTGTTGCTACATATCTCCTTTCCATCATAATTTAAGAAGTTTAAACTTGGTACACAAAGCACATTCTGAGGATGACTGGCCAGACGTTGTTGAAGGGCTTAAGTAACAAAAGAGCAAAATAGTATAGGCTGGGTAATGGTCATCTAAATTGCACTCTAAGCAACACCAGCTCTATTATCAGCTCCCACTGAAATTAAATGAAGATGGTTTTTCCAGAAGGAGTTTGCATTCAGGCATAGTGAATTTACAATGGAAGCTTTCAAAAGTGACATAAGTTTCTCCTCAGTTACTCTACTCATAATTCCAATTAGGAACACACTGATTAACCCCAGCACACAATTTCTGGGAGAATCTTACTTCTATTATCCTGACGAATTTCATGAACCCAGAGGAAAAGGGAGAAGTTTATAATTCATTATGGCAAATCATGCAAAACAAAACCTCTGAAAGCCTGTATCTATAAAAAGATATGAGATTGACCATTATTGATGTTTTTCCTAGGAAGATGGGAGAGCTCTGAATTCAGATGCTGAATGAACTTACTGCTTCAGAACTGCCCTGTAGATACAGTCCATTCGAGTAGGGGAAAATGCTAAATATCTGGCTGAATTTTGTCAGTGTGTTAAAGCTTTTATTTTTTCTAAAATCATTTCAGAAGAAAATAGTGGGCGCAATTCATTGGAGCACATGCATATGAATGTGATAAAACACAATGGTCTGCATAGCCAAGATAACATGGAATGAATGACAAAACAAATTTCTCTAAAGGTAAGTTGTGTCATAATGTTTATCTATATTGAACGATCTGTCTTTACCCCATCTCTACCAGCACTGCTCTGGCCAAGCCACCTCACTGAAATCTTTACTTCCTCTCATGTGCCTTGTCAAGCCTCTTTTCACAGCTACCACGGTGATGAAAAAAAAAAAAAAGGGATCATGTTACCCCTGCTTATTTAAAACTTATCAAAATTCCCATTGCATTTTGAATAAAATACAGATTCCCCTCAGATCTCATTTCTTATCATGTCTTTCTCAATCATTATTTTCCAATGTCACTGACCAACTTTCTGTACCTACAAAACAACTCTGCTTCTGGGCCTTTGCATTTCTTAGGCCCACTGCCTGGAGTTCACTTTTCCCTGAATTTGACCAGGCTAATTCCTTCTAACAATCAGGGCTTAGTCTTTTCTAGGCATCTTATCCAAAGTAGCCTGCAGATTTTTCATTATCACGTTATCTTGTTCCATCTTCTTCATAAAGCTCTCATTATCTGAAATTATCTTTATTTGTTTACATGCTTAATGCCATTCTTCCCCACTAGAATGGAAACCCAAAGATCAGGAGCCTGTTTGTTCTGTTCACTGTTGTATTGCCAACATTTTGACATATATGAAGACCATGTGCCATTTTCTAAATCAAGATTCGGAATGGCTTACGTTTTTTGCGGAGAGGGCTTGTGATCAAGACTGTATGAAGCTGGAGGGATATGTTGTGGATATGTTGTGGCCAGGGATACGTTGTGGCCAGAATTAAGGATGGCCAAGGGACAGATGGTAAGATGATGGGCAGTATGATATTGTAGAAAGTATGTGAGCTTAGAATCAGACCTGAGCTCAAATCTCCGGCTGCCTTACTAGTTGTGTGACCTTGGGCAAGGTACTTACAGCTTTAGTGAGGCTCACTTTCCTTATTTATAAAGAATAGAGAACAAAGAGCATTTACAAATAACTGTTTCACAGTCTTGTGAAGACTAAATTATATCATGTGTGTAAAGTGACTAGGTCTGTGCCTTCTACATATAGTCTCCCAAAAAGTGGTAAATTATTGTGACAGACATTACTTGTTACCTATCCCATAGCTATAGTCCCTTCTTCTTTGACAACAGGGCCCTAATTTTGTTCAGGGTGGTAATGCCTAGGCCCAGATGATGAATTATGTTTAATCTAAGACAATCATTAGCAACCTGTTCCCCACTTTCCCAGCCTCCTTTGCAACTACAGGTGGTCACGGGACCCAATTCTGGATGATGAAACTAAGAGAAAGTTGGCACTGTGTGTGTAAAGGGGTGAAGGGAGACTCCAGGGAGGTTTCTGCTTTTCTGGTACAAGGACAGACATCAGTGATGCTGTATATGACTGCCTCCCCGCCACCCTTTCTTCCTGCCATGAATATTGAAGTGATGGCTTATGAGCAAACATCCTACAACCTGAAGAGAAAGCCTTGCCATTTATGAGCCATGGAACCAATGCCAGAAACCATTTACCTGCACGCATTTTTGTCATATGAAAATAACAATCCCATATTTACTGAAGCAACTGTTAGGTTACCTGCTACTAAAAGTAATATTTCGAAATGATGCAAATGTATATGTGTCTGTGTGTATGTATATATGTGTGTAGGCAAGTAGAGCATTTAAAGTTGCTGGTAGTGAGATATATGTTACTGGTACCCAAAGTTAGCTGGTTCAGTGTCACCAGGATGTTTACCAAGTAAAAGCAGGGATGGATTGCCAATCTATTCAAGGTCACACCTTAAACATGGTAAAGTTTAAGGATGTGGATTTTAAATTTCATTAATTAAACTGATACTCAGGATACCCACCCCTCCAAAACACAGACTACATTTTATTGTGGAAAACAATAGTATGTGTATTTATTTAAAACCAAGTTTTAAAAGAAATCTGCTTTCCATTTTCAATGTTAACCTCATTTTATTTCCTTTTATAAAAACTGAGTATATTCTCTTTATATTTTTGGATATTTGAGTAAAGAACAAACAGCATTTACAAAATGCTACGTTTAAAAAAACTTATTTTAGATCTTAAATTTTTAAAGTGTTTATGAGACAAATGGTTTTTAAAATAAAACTGACATTTAAACTAAAAATGTTCTATTGTACTATGTACTATATAAATTCATCATGCTGTATGAAATATATTATTATAGTCTAAAATTTTAAAGCAATATGGTATAGTTTTAGGTACTTAGCTAACTGTTAATTTTCATAATAAAAGTAAAATTTGTATAGTGTTACTATGCACCTAATTGTTCTAAAATCTTAATTTATATTAACTCATTGAGTCTTCTCATCAGTCTTCTCTATGGATTTGGTACCGTTATTATTGTCATTCCCATTTTATAGCTGGGGATACGGAGGCACAGAGATACTGAATAATTTGTCTCAGTAGAGCTAAGATATGAACCAAGGGACCCTGGCTCTAGAGTCTGCTCTCTTGTCTGCTATGCTTTGTTGCCTCCCAAGTTTACTCATTGTACTTCATATGAGCATAGTTATATTATTTGTTAACTTGTGCTAAGCTATATTCCTTAACACATTTCCTATTCACTCCTTTTGCTGTGTATTTAAAGATGTTTTTTCATTTATTATCCCATATACTTTGGAATAAATGGACTTGCCACCCTCCCTTACCCTATTCCTCCCAGTAAGCTAACAAGTTGCGGTAGATCACTAGCACTCTTGTGCACTCAGCCAATTAGAACAAAACTCCTTCTGATGGGAATCCTAAGCCAAAATTCTCACCTGCCTTAAGAATAAAGATCCTTAAGAATAAAGGATCAGTTGCCCTTTGGGGACACATTAGGAGCCATTGCACTAACCATATTCAGCTTGTAAAACTCTAGATTGAATTCTGCCATTTCTATTTAGTTCATGGCCTGCAGTTCTGGGGCTGTGTATATCTTATTCCGTATTCTGGGGGAACCACACAAGTGTTATCTTCTCCTTTGTCTGTCTGTCATTGTGACTTAGGAAATATGGGCAAGGATGAGGACTACTGATTTTATGGATGAAACAAAAGTTTTAGAAAGGGAGCGGGACTGAGCATCCCTTCAGTTGTCTGTTCCATGATTAGGCTGACTGTGAGAAAGGGATAAGAGAAAAGCAAAAGTCGGACGTATTTAAAGGAAGAGAGTAGAGAATGTGAGAATAAAATGTGGGAGAAGGGAAGAGATTCAGAGAAGAGTGAGAAAGTCAGCAGATCTGGGTCTTGGGGGTGTGGGACAGGTATATGAAGAGCGTTGGAGAAGAAAAGATCTGCTTCTTCCGTGTCTCACTTGTGGAAAGTACAGTGTTAAATAAAAGAAGCTGCCCAGAATGGCCTCTCTGCTTGGAAGCTCCTTAGGCATCAAGGAAATAAATAATTAAGCCTAGCCCTGACCACATCCTTTTTCTCCTGGCGTTTGTATCCTCCCTCCATTCTCCAAACCTTTGATATTATTCCTTAAATTAATCACTCATTT
The DNA here is from genome assembly GCF_000442215.2 of Lipotes vexillifer. Lineage (NCBI taxonomy): Eukaryota > Metazoa > Chordata > Mammalia > Artiodactyla > Lipotidae > Lipotes > Lipotes vexillifer. Next base: position 4,098,650 of record NW_006785816.1, read on the forward strand.
TCTCTTTGCAGCGTCCTGTCCTGGCGTCTGCAGCTCTCACTTTTGTGAACGGCTTTTGGGTACTCTGCACTAAGCAGCCATCCTGGATCAGATCATGTCAGAAAGCCGCTTTTCCAGTTATGGGAAAACCACAAGAAAGTTCTTAAAATGGCAGTCCCAGCTTGCTCCCCGCAATTATGTTTTTGTCTCCCCCTTCTCGCTTTCAAGTTTCTTTTTTTTAGTTTTGTATATGGAACTTAGCTGACAGGAAGAAGAGATTACTAGCGTTAACTTTTGAGCAAACTCCTTAGAGGAGTTCCTCTGAAATTTCTGCAGCTCCATGATGTAGGCTGACTGCTGCCTCTTCATTTTCCTTTCACTCATCAGCATCTCACAAATTCGCTTCTGCTCCTCAACTAAATCTGGTCCTACAAAAGTTTCTAAGAACCTCCCCGTTCATGACTCAAATAGAAACTGTTCAGTCCTTTTGTTAACTGAGTACTTTTGTCCACATCTTTCTTTCTTCAATCCCCAAATCCTTGTGCCATGTATTCCTCCCAGCTTGTTCCTTCTGATTTTTTCCCCCACTGGTTCCTCTTTCTCTGTTTCATCCTTATATTGTAGCTTCCCTGGGCTTCTGATTCTGTCATCCTTTCCCCTTCCTTCACCTTCTTCCCTATTATGGGTTGAATTCCATCTCCTCCAAAAAGGTATGTTAAAGCCCTAATCCCTAGTACCTTAGAATGTGAGCTTATTTAGAAATAGGGTCATTGCAAACGTAATCAGCTAAATTGACATGAGGTTATACTGGAGTAGGATGGGTTCTAAGTCCAATATGACTTGTGTCCTTATAGGAAAAAATAAATTTGATAGAGCATATATACAGGGGAGGCAGCCATGTGAAGAGAGAGGAGGGACTGGAGTTACGCTGCCACAAACCAAGGAACACCAGGGGGTTACCAGGAACTGGGGGAGGTGAGGACGGCTACTCCTTGAGAGACTTCAGGGGGATCTTGGCCGCGCCAACATCTTGATTTCAGACTTCTAGCCTCCAGAACCATGAGACAATACATTTCTGTTTAGCCCTGGTTTGTGGGTACTTTGTTCTGGCAGTCCTAGGAAACTAATAACCCTCCCCTCTTCTCTCCCCTCTCGTCCCTCCTCCTCTTTTCCCTTCTTTTCTCTTTTCTTCTCTAATCCCTGGATAACAACATCCACCCCATGACTTCCATTATCACCTATATTCTGACAACTCTCAAGTCTCCTGAACTCCAAAACCAAATTTATAATTTCCCATTTATCTTCTTCATCTGGGTGTTCTGCAGACGTTTGAAAGTCAACACATTTAAAATGGGACTCATATTTGCTCTTTATTCTATGTTCTTGTGGCAGGTTGTATTTTCCTAAGATGACTGCACAATGTATCTCACTGTGACATCGTAATGTGACATTGTAACTCTGTTCATCCAGAGTTGAGGGTCTCTGTTCCCTCCCTGAACCTGGGTGGACCTTTGTGATAACCTTGACCAGTGAAGTGACTAGTAGCAGAAGTGACTTCATGTAACTTCTAAGGCCAAGTCGTAAAAATTCCATTCACTTTCACCTGGTTTTCTTGGAACACTTGCTATTGGAACCCAGCCACCATGCTGTGAGAAAGCCTAGGCCTCATGGAGAGGCCAAGTGTAGGCACTCTGATCAACAGCTCTAAGTGAGGTCCCAGTTGACAGCCAATATGTACCTCTAGGCATATGGAAGAGGAAGGCTTTGAGATGATTCCAGCCAAGGCCGCCATCTGACCGCAACATGTGAGAGATCTTGAACAGGAACCGTAAGGCTAAGGCAATCAGCCTCCAAAACCATAAGAGATGATCACAAATGATTGTGTTATTTTAAGCCACTAAGTTTTGGGAATAAATCATTATGCAGCAATAGATAACTGCAGTGGTTCTTTATTTCGATTAATAAAACAACATTTAGTCAGTCACAATACTTTATATTCTTAGTCATCTGTAATTCTTCCTTTTCACTCACTCCACAAATTTAGTCCATTTTCTAATTCTTGCCAATTCAACCTCATAAATTTTTGCTGAGAAAATGCTCTTCTTTATATACTCTGTTTCCCTGCCTTATGGATACCATTGTAATAATGCATACGAAAGAGGATGAGGTCTTAAACTGACATCTTCCAGGCTTACATTTTGTCCTGATTGAATCGATCCTCATGCTTATGTTAGAGTGATCTCTTTAAAATACAAATCTGACCATGTCATTTTCTTGCCTGTCACCCTCTGAGTTAAAGATAATGTCTTCTTATGCAAAGATACTCATTATGCAAGGTCCTCCATCAGGTGGTTCCCAAAACTATCTTTCCAGATTTATCACTTGGCCGGGCACCCCATGTCCCCAACATTCTAGCCACTTTGGCCTATTCATTTTGCCCTAAGTGAGCAGCATCTATGCTTCTGTACTTCTGCCCATGATCCTTTTTCTCCCTGGAATGTCTGTGAGTTTTTCCTGTCCTAGATTACATACCACTGTTTTGAAGAACTTTATTGGAACATTCTCTTGTCCCCCAGCAGAACTACTTTTTTTCCCCTCTGCTTTAATAAAACCTTGCAATATCTCTCTCATTTTATTAGAATTATGTTTTTCTAGCTGTCTCTCCTATTAAACTGAGGATCCTCTAGTACTAGAACTACATGCTAGATTTAATATTAGATACTGATGATTCTAAGAACAGCAAGGTATAATATAGTTACACCATTCATTCAATCATTCATTTATTTGCTCATTCACTTATTCCTTTATCAAATATTGTTTACCAATGGCACTCTATTCCCAAGGAAAGAGTGAGCATGTAACATTTCTAATTTGTCTTAGAGAGCTGAAAACTCAAGCCATTGTCTTTTGCTGGGAGAGCTCACAGGATATTTTGGGAACAATTTCAATACCAAAAATAAAACACATGTTTATGAAACTAAACACTGTAATAACCACTTTACATATATCATTACACTTAATCCTCATAAAGATACTTGAATGTAGATTTTATTGTTGAGTAAACTGTTAAAGACTAAATAGCTTGCCCAAGTTAACAGTAAATAGCAATGCTATATTTGGATCTAAGTCTGTTTGTTTCTCAAGTTCATTTTCTTTCCATCATAGGTCATATTTTCTTCTCCTTTTAGTATCAGTGGTCATCTCTTTCGTAATTACTGCATTGTTGGCATTTCCAGATCACCTACATGTCCATCTACTAAAATATCTGGTGGGGAGGTGGGGCACTACTAGCCCTGATAGCCTTTCCACCTAACTTTCCAAATTTCAGTTCCCCCAGGTGTCTAGTGAGCTGTCCTTTATTTCTCCTCCATTCTCAGTTATTTTGAGCAGTTTAGAAGTTGAGTTTTCATGAGGCTGCACTGAGAAGTTTGATTAGTCAAGCAAAGATGGACTTGAGAGACTCTAATTAGAGACAGTCTTGTGTTCAAATAAGGCATGTGGGAGGAAAGTCACAGCTGAGTAAGTAAAGACTGTGGGTGTGGGTGTGGCATCTGCGTGTGGGCCTTTGTGTCTGTGTGGGTGTGGGAATGCGAGCACATGTGCTGTCTGCAGCAGAAGGCATCTGTGGCTGGAGTGGTTCTTGCTACCACTAGGCATTTTTATTGTCTGCCTGACCATGTGTTCTTAGGTGCACATGTGGCTTCTCCATGGGTGTGCCAGTCGTGTCTGTGTATGGGTTTCTCTGTGTGCGTGTGGAGGTGCGGAAGGAAGAGCTAACTTCTCGATAGCTTTTCCAGACTTCCATTGAGAGCCCGAGACTCAGAGTGAAAATGCTGTCAGATGCTTAAATGAAATTTGCTACTGATATCTTAACTAGGAGGCATGGAGAAGCCAGAAAATGGAATCAATAATCCATTACATGCCCCACTCTTCTTTTTCCAGTCTTAAAAGAGTCTCCTTCCTCATCTCCACCTCATCCCTTATCTGTCTAGGTGAATTATTTTTCACTCTGCTTGCATGTCATCAAGCTGAATGATTGTTTCTGTGTTTCTGCCTCTAAACACTTCTGTGTTTTTGCCTCTAAAAAGGAAGAGAGGAGCTGTGAGATCCGGAGAGTACCGGCAGGTGAAATGTCTAGACGGGGGATACAGGGAGCCACTGCCTGCTCTGCTGTGTTGAATCATCACGTTGACTACACGCCAGGCACTGTGTTATAATATCGTCACACCACTGTCCCAGTGTCCCCAAGTGATAGGCTAACAACCAAGAGGAGATAAAAGATAAAATAACAGGTAGAATTATGGTGGAACATGAGACAGATCAGTCAATGAAAGCAACTATGTGAATTGTGGAATATAAGTTCTCTTTGTGCTCTATCAAATTAAAATTTGCAAAATATTTGACCAAGGTAAAAAATTTATGAAAAAAATAAAGAGAAAAAATCTATGAAAACTGTCTAATGCAGAGCTTCTACTAATACCTGAGTCAGACTTCACCCCTCTCCAAACATTGTAACTATTCTACTTTGTCTGGTGACTCTGATTTCTAAAAATGAAAAATATTTTAGTTTTACATTCTGTGGCTTTTGTATAACTAGAGGGGGTACATTTGAGAGAGAGAGAGAGAGGAGAGACAGAAGAGAGAGGACAGAAGAAGAAGAGAGGGAAGGATGTAACATGACTGAGATGTATTGATAGACTTTTATTCCTCTACTGAATGACAGCCATACAATCAGAACAGCAGTGAGATGCTTCCTCCTAAGTTGGAAAAAGGAGAAATAAGGTTTGCCATCTGTGGGAGTAGGCCTGGAGACTGTAAATAAGTGCCTGAAGTGTTTGGGAACACGAAAAGCTCCCGTTAAGGTCACCTGGGTGTAATTTCAAGCAGGCAGTTCTAGAATGTGATTTTAATTTAGCAATGGGAACCCCATTGTATTGTACTTCATATGGAGAAAGAGTTGAATGCACAGAGACAGTTCAGTCTGGAGGAATAGAAAGGGAAACTACAACTGGGCAGTCCAGAGGCAGGGAATTAGGAGACACAAATACTCAATCACTGCAGCATATTGTGGGGCAATGACCCTTCATCCCACAGCCCCACCTCTAGCATGATTAGGAGATTTTGCTTAAGATCATGCATATTTCCATTTGTTTTTATTTTCTGCTCACTAAGTAGCATTTTCATCATGAACTGTTCTGCTAATGAGAAGGTAATACCCTGGATGGGAAAAATATCATTATTCTAGAACCTGGAAGGAGTGTCTCTCCCAGAATAAGTGAAGGAAGGGACAGTCTAATTGGACTGATAAACTTCAATCTCCTGTGAGTTTGATTAGTTTGATTAGTCTTTCCAGGACTGATGATGGAGAGACGCTGACAGAACTCCAGAACTGTGTCACCTGTGAGGCCCATTGGTGGATGGGAAGCTGGCCTTCCTCTGGAAAGCACTCTGCTGTTAACTACATTGAATACTTAACACTGCTAGGTCATTATTTAGGAATGATACATATAGATGGGATAAGGTTTATCAGTATATGCATATTTCCAACCTTTCTCCTTCCCTGACACTAAAAAGGACTCTAGCTTGGCCTATTTAGTGCTGTTTCTTTTCCCCACTCTGCAAATCATAGTCCTGATTTGTTTGAATGGTTTTTGAGATTTTGTGATGGAGGGTTGAGAGGAAAAGGTGGGGAGTTGGGGCTCAAAAAGACAAGATATGCTTGTGTAGGGATTTAAAGGAGATTAGTGGTGGTCTGTGAGAGAAATGGATTGAGGAGAGAAATAAGAAGTAGTCATCAAGGTCTGTGTATCAGCTTCATGGAGTTTGAGGTGACACAAGTAAAATACTTTTTATACTGAAATTATTTTAGTTGGATGAAATAGAATGCATTTTTTTAACCCACACATTTTCTTCCTTCCTTCCTTCCTTCCTTCCTTTCTTTCTTTCTTTCTCTCTCTCTCTTCCTTCCTTCCTTCCTTCCTCCCTCTCTCCCTCCCTCCCTTTCTCTCTCTTTCTTTCCTTCTTTCTTTTTTAACTTAAATTCTTTTTTAATTGAGATATAGTTGATTTACAATACTATATTAATTTTAGGTGTGTAATATAGTGATAGAAAATTTTTATGGCTTATACTCCATTTATAATTATTATAAAATATTGGCTATATTCCCTGTGCTGTACAATATATCCTTGGTCGTATCTATTTTATACATAGTAGTTTACATCTCTTAATCCCCTAACCCTATCTTGCCCCTCACTCCTTCCCTCTCCCACTGGTAACCACTAGTTTGTTCTCTATATCTGTGAGTCTGCTTTTTTCTTGATATGTTCACTAGTTTGTTTTATTTTTTTAGATTCAACATATAAGTGATAACATGCAGTATTTCTCTTTCTCTCTCCGACTTATTTCACTTAGCATAATATCCTCCAGGTCCATCCCTGTCGTTACAAATGGCAAAATTTCATTCTTTCTTTATGGCTGAGTAGTATTCCATTGTATATATATACCACATCTTCTTTATCCATTTGTCTGTTGATGGACACTTAAATTGCTTCCATATCTTGGCAATTGTGAATAATGCTGCTATGAACATTGGGGTGCATGTATCACTTTGAATCTTTGGATATATGCCCAGGAGTGGGATTGCTGAATCATATGATAGTTCTATTTCTAGTTTTCTGAGGAACCTCCATACTGTTCTCCATAGCAGCTGTACCAATTTATATTCCCAGCAACAGTGTATGAGCGTTCTTCCCCTTTCTCCACATTCTCACCAGCATTTATTATTTGTGGTCTTTTTGATGATAGCCATTCTGATGGGTGTGAGGTGACATTTCATTGTGTTTTTGATTTGCGTTTCTCTATGATGAGTGATGTTGAACATCTTTTCATGTTGGAATGTATTATTTTAAATTCAACATCTATAAGGATGAAAACAACTGAAAAACAGCTTTAGAAGGATTTCACATAAATTTTATTGCTTACTATCCTAAATTATTTTCCCTAGAATTTGTTAATTAATTTGATTTTCAAGCCCAGAGAACCATCAATCATGAGCTATTAACCCACCCTCTCTCATAGCTTAAGGTACCACATGTTAAACCATTTATTCTCCAGAGCTCCAGACCATATATCCATCTACCAACTGACCATTTTCACTGAGATATCCCTTTAGCATCTCAGGTTGAAATGAGCTCACCACTGTACTTTCCAAAGCTTCTTCTCCTTCAGTATTTCTTTTCTCAGTGAATGGTACACTTTTATGCCTAGATTTCTGAACCAAACCCATGGAATCTATCTTGACTCTTCCCTCTCTGTTATCAGCCTCACAATTTCTCTATTATAATTCCTAAATATATCTAAAATTTGCCCACTCCATCTCCATCTCACTGACACAGCCTTGGATCAGACCACCATTGTGTCTCACCTGGGTAACTGAAAGAGCTTCCTAGTGATTTTTCTCTGTCTCCAGGCCTTCCCTGACCCAGACCTCTAGATGAAAATAATGTGACGATTTACTTCTGTTTCTGTTTGGACTATACATTTCCTATATAATTCTCTTTAATTATTAGTCTTGCGGGTTTTTTTTATTTGCTTTGTATGTGTTTTATACTGATCATATTCTAGAGTTTTTCCACATACTACCTCTTAATAGCTATACTACTTAATTTTCCCCATACTAAAAAAAAAAGCAATAAATCAATGCCATTCTTTTTTCCCCCATAGAGAGCTTCCTCAGAGAATTTTTGTCTAACTGCCTGAACTACTTAGACCTAACACCTGGAGCTTCCACTTTCAGGAATACACCAAGAAAGAGGAAGACATGGGATCCAGCCAATTGTATGTCTTCCTGCGTTAGATATACAATTGGCTGGATCCCATGTCTTCCTCTTTCTTGGTTTATTCCTGAAAGTGACAGCCTATGAGAGGGTGAATATGGGAGACAATTCTGTCATCTCTCTTTTCTTGTTAACATCTTTATTGGAGTATAATTGCTTTACAATGTTGTGTTAGTTTCTGCTGTACAACAAAGTGAATCAGCTATAGGTATACATATATATCCCCATATACCCTCCCCCTTGTGTCTCACTCCCACCCTCCCTATCTCACCCCTCTAAGTGGTCACAAAGCACTGAGCTGATCTACCTGTGGTAGTGTATATATGTATATATGTATACATTTGGTAGTGTATATATGTCAATGCTACTCTCTCACTTCATCCCAGCTTACCCTTCCCCCTTCCAGTGTCCTCAAGTCCATTCTCTACATCTGCATCTTTATTCCTCTCCTGCCCCTAGGTTTGTCAGAACCTTTTTTTTTTTTAGATTCCATATATATGTGTTAGCATATGGTATTTGCTTTGCTCTTTCTGACTTACTTCACTCTGTATGACAGACTCTAGGTCCATCCACCTCACTACAAATAACTCAATTTCGTTTCCTTTTATGGCTGAGTAATATTCCATTGTATATAGGTGCCACATCTTCTTTATCCATTCATCTGTCTATGGACACGTAGGTTGTTTCCATATCATGGCTATTGTAAATAGTGCTGCAATGAACATTGTGGTACATGACATTCTTTGAATTATGATTTTCTCAGGGCATACAACCAATAGTGGGGTTCCTGGGTCTATGGTAGTTCTAGTTTTTTAAGGAACCTCCATACTGTTCTCCACAGTGGCTGTATCAATTTACATTCCCACCAAGAGTGGAAAAGGGTTCCCTTTTCTCCACACCCTCTCCAGCATTTATTGTTTGTAGATTTTTTGAAGATGGCCATTCTGACCAGTATGAGGTGATAACTCATTGAAGTTTTGATTTGCATTTCTCTAATGATTAGTGATGCTGAGCATCCTTTCATGTCTTTGTTGGCAATCTGTATATCTTCTTTGGAGAAATGACTGTATAGGTCTTCTGCCCATTTATGGATTGGGTTGTTTGTTTTTTGATATTGAGCTGCATGAACTGCTTGTATATTTTAGAGATTAATCTTTTGTCAGTTGCTTCATTTGCAAATATTTTCCCCCATTCTGAGGGCTGTCTTTTCGTCTTGGTTAGGGTTTCCTTTGCTGTGCAAAAGCTTTTCAGTTTCATGAGCTCCCATTTGTTTATTTTTGGTTTTATTTCCATTTCTCTAGGAGTTGGGTCAAAAAGGATCTTGCTGTGATTTATGTCACAGAGTGTTCTGCCTATATTTTCCTCTAAGAGTTTTATAGTGTCTGGCCTTACACTTAGGTCTTTAATCCGTTTTGAGTTTATTTTTGTATAAAGTGTTATGGAGTGTTCTAATTTCATTCTTTTACATGTAGCTGTCCAGTTTTTCCAGCACCACTTATTGAAGAGGCTGTCTTTTCTCCATTGTATATTCTTGCCTCCTTTATCAAAGATAAGGGGACCGTATGTGTGTGGGTTTATCTCTGGGCTTTCTATTCTGTTCCATTGATCTATATTTCTGTTTTTGTACCAGTACCCTACTGTCTTGATTACTGTAGCTTTGTAGTATAGTCCGAAGTCAGGGAGCCTAATTCCTCCAACTCCATCTTTCTTTCTCAAGATTGCTTTGGCTATTCGGGGTCTTTTGTGTTTCTATACAAATTGTGAAATTTTTTGTTCTAGTTCTGTGAAAAATGCCAGTGGTAGTTTGATAGGGATTGCATTGAATCTGTAGATTGCTTTGGGTAGTATAGTCATTTTCACAATGTTGATTCTTCCAATCGAAGAACATGGGATATCTCTCCATCTGCTTGTATCATTAATTTCTTTCATCAGTGTCTTATAGTTTTCTGCCTACAGGTCTTTTGTCTCCCTAAGTAGGTTTATTCCTAGGTTTTTTATCCTTTTTGTTGCAATGGAAAATGGGAGTGTTTCCTTAATTTCTCTTTCAGATTTTTCATCCTTAGAGTATAGAAATGCAAGAGATTTCTGTGCATTAATTTTGTATCCTGCTACTTTACCAAATTCACTGATTAGCTCTAGTAGTTTTCTGGTAGCATCTTTAGGATTCTCTACGTATAATATCATGTCATCTGCAAACAGTGACAGCTTTACTTCTTCTGTTCCGATTTGGATTCCTTTTATTTCTTTTTCTTCCCTGATTGTTGTGGCTAAAACTTCCCAAACTATGTTGAATAATAGTGCTGAGAGTGGGCATCCTTGTCTTGTTCCTGATTTTAGAGGAAATGGTTTCAGTTTTTCACCATTGAGAACGATGTTGGTTGTGGGTTTGTCGTATATGGCCTTTATTATGTTGAGGTAAGTTCCCTCTATGCCTACTCTCTCTAGGGTTTTTATCATAAATTGGTGTTGAATTTTGTTGAAAGCTTTTTCTGCATCTATTCAGATGATCATATGGGGTTTTTTTGTTCTTCTTTCTCTAATTGCTTTAGGTTTAAGGTTAGGTTGTTAATTTGCAATTTTTCTTGTTTCTTGAGGTAGGATTGTATTGCTATAAACTTCCTTCTTAGAACGGCTTTTGCTGCATCCTGTAGGTTTTGGGTCATCATGTTTTCATTGTCATTTGTTTCTAGGTATTTTTTGATTACCTCTTCGATTTCTTCAGTGATCTCTTGGTTATTTAGCAGCGTATTGTTTAGCCTCCATTTGTTTTTGTGTTGTTTTTTTTTGTTTTGTTTTTTTGCGGTACGTGGGCCTCTCACCGTTCTGGCCTCTCCCGTTGCGGAGCGCAGGCTCCGGACGCGCAGGCTCAGCGGCCATGGCTCACGGGCCCAGCCGCTCCACAGCATTTGGGATCCTCCCGGACCGGGGCACAAATCCATGTCCCCTGCATCGGCAGGCGGACTCTCGACCACTGCGCCACCAGGGAAGCCCCTGTTTGTATTTTTAACAGTTTTTTTTCCTGTAGTTGATATCTAGTGTCATATTGTTGTGGTCAGAAAAGATACTTGATACAATTTCAATTTTCTTAAATATACCAAGGCTGATTTGTGACCCAAGGTATGATCTATCCTGGAGAATGTTCCATGAGCACTTGAGAAGAAAGTGTATTCTTTTGTTTTTGGATGGAATGTCCTATAAATATCAATTAAGTCCATCTTGTTTAATGTGTCATTTATAGCTTGTGTTTCCTTATTTCTTTTCATTTTGGATGGTCTTTCCACTGGTGAAAGTGGGGTGTTAAAGTCCCCTAGTATTATTGTGTTACTGTTGATTTCCCCTCTTATGGCTGTTAACATTTGCCTTAGGTATTGAGGTGCTCCTATTTTGGGCACATAAATACAATTGTTATATCTTCTTCTTGGATCGATCCCTTAATCATTATGTAGTGTCCTTCTTTGTCTCTTCTAATAGTCTTTATTTTAAAGTCTATTTTGTCTGATATGAGAATTGCTACTCCAGCTTTCTTTTGGTTTCCATTTGCATGGAATATCTTTTTCCATCCCCTTACTTTCAGTCTGTATGTGTCTCTAGGTCTGAAGTGGGTCTCTTGTAGACAGCATATATATGGGTCTTGTTTTTGTATCCATTCAGCCAATCTGTGTCTTTTGGTGGGAGCATTTAGTCCATTTACATTTAAGGTAATTATCGATATGTATGTTCCTATTCCCATTTTCTAAATTGTTTTGGGTTCGTTATTATAGGACTTTTCCTTCTCTTGTGTTTTTGTCTAGAGAAGTTCCTTTAGCATTTGTTGTAAAGCTGGTTTGGTGGTGCTGAACTCTCTCAGCTTTTGCTTGTCTGTAAAGGTTTTAATTTCTCCATCAAATCTGAATGAGATCCTTGCTGGGTAGAGTAATCTTGGTTGCAGGTTTTTCTCCTTCATCACTTTCAGTATGTCCTGCCACTCCCTTCTGGCTTGTAGAGTTTCTGCTGAGAGATCAGCTGTTAACCTTATGGGGATTCCCTTGTGTGTTATTTGTTGTTTTTCCCTTGCTGCTTTTAATATGCTTTCTTTGTATTTAGTTTTTGACAGTTTGATTAATATGTGTCTTGGCGTATTTCTCCTTGAATTTATCCTGTATGGGACTCTCTGTGCTTCCTGGACTTGATTAACGATTTCCTTTCCCATATTAGGGAAGTTTTCAACTATAATCTCTTCAAATATTTTCTCAGTCCCTTTCTTTTTCTCTTCTTCTTCTGGAACCCCTATAATTCGAATGTTGGTGCGTTTAATGTTGTCCCAGAGGTCTCTGAGACTGTCCTCAGTTCTTTTCATTCTTTTTTCTTTATTCTGCTCTGCAGTAGTTATTTCCACTATTTTATCTTCCAGGTCACTTATCCGTTCTTCTGCCTCATTTATTCTGCTATTGATCCCATCTAGAGTATTTTTCATTTCATTTATTGTGTTGTTCATCATTGTCTGTTTCATCTTTATTTCTTCTAGGTCCTTGTTAACTGCTTCTTGCATTTTGTCCATTCTATTTCCAAGATTTTGGATCATCTTTACTATCATTATTCTGAACTCTTTTTCAGGTAGACTGCCTATTTCCTCTTCATTTGTTAGGTCTGGTGGGTTTTTATCCTGCTCCTTCATCTGCTGTGTGTTTTTCTGTCTTCTCATTTTGCTTATCTTACTGTGATTGGGTTCACCTTTTTGCAGGCTGCAAGTTCGTAGCTCCCGTTGTTTTTGATGTCTGTCTCCAGTGGCTAAGGTTGGTTCAGTGCGTTGTGTAGGCTTCCTGGTGGAGGGGACTAGTGGCTGTGTTGTGGTGTATGAGGCTAGATCTTGTCTCTCTAGTGGGCAGGTCCACGTCTGGTGGTGTGTTTTGGGGTGTCTGTGGACTTATTATGATTTTAGGCAGCCTCTCTGCTAGTGGGTGGGGTTGTGTTCCTGTTTTGCTATATGGTTGGCATAGGTTGTCCAGCACTGTAGCTTGCTGGTCGTTGAGCGAAGCTGGGTGCTGGTGTTGAGATGGAGATCTCTGGGAGATTTTCGCCGTTTGATATTATGTGGGGCTGGGAGGTCTCTTCTTGACGAGTGTTCTGAAGTTGGCTCTCCCACCTCAGAGGCAGAGTCCTGACTCCTGGCTGGAGCAGCAAGAGCCTTTCATCCACTCGGCTCAGAATAAAAGGGAGAGAAAGTAGAGAGAATTAGTATAAGTAGGAGGAAATAGGAAAGAAAGAAAGAAAGAAAGAAAGAGAGGAGGGAAGGAAGGAAGGAGGGAAGGAAGAAAGAAAGAAAGAAGAAAAGAAAGGAAGAAGGCAAGAAGGAAAGAAAGGAGGGAGGGAGGGAGGAGGGAAGGAAGGAAGGAATGAGGGAAGGAAGGAAAAAATACAGAAAGAAAGAAGATACAGTAAAATAAAATAAAGTATAATAAAGTTATTGAATTAAAAAAATAATTATTTAGAGGAAAAAAAAAAGGGAAGGATAGAACCTTAGGACAAATGGTGGAAGCAAAGTTATAGAGACAAAATCTTACATAGAAGCATACACATATACCCTCACAAAAAGAGGTAAAGTGGAAAAAATCATAAAACTTGCTCTCCAAGTCCACCTCCTCAATTTGGGACGATTCGTTGTCTCAAAAAGGGAAGGAAGGAAGGAAAGATAGAAAGAAGGTAAAGTATAACAGAGTTCTTTAAATTAAAATTAATTATTAAGAAAAAAATTAAAAAAAAAAATGGTCGGATAGAACGCTGGGACAAATGGTGGAAGCAAACCTATACAGACAAGATCTCACACAGAAGCATACACATACACATTCACAAAAAGAGGAAAAGGGGAAAAAATCATAGATCTTGCTCTAGAAGTCCGCCTCCTCAATTTGGGATGATTCGCTGTCTATTCATGTATTCCACAGAGGCAGGGTACATCAAATTGATTGTGTAGCTTTAATCCGCTGTTTCTGAGGCTGCTGGGAGAGATTTCCCTTTTTCTTCTTTGTTCTCACAGCTCACAGGGGCTCAGCTTTCGACTTGGCCCTGCCTCTGCGTGTAGGTCGCTGGAGGGCGTCTGCTTTTTGCTCAGACAGGACGGCGTTAAAGGAGCCGCTGACTCGGGGGCTCTGGCGCTCTCAGGCCGGGGGCAGGGAGGGGCACGGAGTGCGGAGCGGTCCTGCGGCGGCAGAAGTCGGCGTGACGTTGCCCCAGCCTGAGGCCCGCCGTGTGTTCTCCCTGAGAAATTGTCCCTGGATCCCGGGAACCTGGCAGTGGCGGGCTGCACAGGCTCCCCGGAAGAGGGGTGGGGGCAGTGACCTGTGCTTTTATTTCCATTTCTCTAGGAGGTGGGTCAAAAAGGATCTTGCTGTGATTTATGTCATAGAGTGTTCTGCCTATATTTTCCTCTAAGAGTTTTATAGTGTCTGGCCTTACACTTAGGTCTTTAATCCGTTTTGAGTTTATTTTTGTATAAAGTGTTATGGAGTGTTCTAATTTCATTCTTTTACATGTAGCTGTCCAGTTTTTCCAGCACCACTTATTGAAGAGGCTGTCTTTTCTCCATTGTATATTCTTGCCTCCTTTATCAAAGATAAGGGGACCGTATGTGTGTGGGTTTATCTCTGGGCTTTCTATTCTGTTCCATTGATCTATATTTCTGTTTTTGTACCAGTACCCTACTGTCTTGATTACTGTAGCTTTGTAGTATAGTCCGAAGTCAGGGAGCCTAATTCCTCCAACTCCATCTTTCTTTCTCAAGATTGCTTTGGCTATTCGGGGTCTTTTGTGTTTCTATACAAATTGTGAAATTTTTTGTTCTAGTTCTGTGAAAAATGCCAGTGGTAGTTTGATAGGGATTGCATTGAATCTGTAGATTGCTTTGGGTAGTATAGTCATTTTCACAATGTTGATTCTTCCAATCGAAGAACATGGGATATCTCTCCATCTGCTTGTATCATTAATTTCTTTCATCAGTGTCTTATAGTTTTCTGCCTACAGGTCTTTTGTCTCCCTAAGTAGGTTTATTCCTAGGTTTTTTATCCTTTTTGTTGCAATGGAAAATGGGAGTGTTTCCTTAATTTCTCTTTCAGATTTTTCATCCTTAGAGTATAGAAATGCAAGAGATTTCTGTGCATTAATTTTGTATCCTGCTACTTTACCAAATTCACTGATTAGCTCTAGTAGTTTTCTGGTAGCATCTTTAGGATTCTCTACGTATAATATCATGTCATCTGCAAACAGTGACAGCTTTACTTCTTCTGTTCCGATTTGGATTCCTTTTATTTCTTTTTCTTCCCTGATTGTTGTGGCTAAAACTTCCCAAACTATGTTGAATAATAGTGCTGAGAGTGGGCATCCTTGTCTTGTTCCTGATTTTAGAGGAAATGGTTTCAGTTTTTCACCATTGAGAACGATGTTGGTTGTGGGTTTGTCGTATATGGCCTTTATTATGTTGAGGTAAGTTCCCTCTATGCCTACTCTCTCTAGGGTTTTTATCATAAATTGGTGTTGAATTTTGTTGAAAGCTTTTTCTGCATCTATTCAGATGATCATATGGGGTTTTTTTGTTCTTCTTTCTCTAATTGCTTTAGGTTTAAGGTTAGGTTGTTAATTTGCAATTTTTCTTGTTTCTTGAGGTAGGATTGTATTGCTATAAACTTCCTTCTTAGAACGGCTTTTGCTGCATCCTGTAGGTTTTGGGTCATCATGTTTTCATTGTCATTTGTTTCTAGGTATTTTTTGATTACCTCTTCGATTTCTTCAGTGATCTCTTGGTTATTTAGCAGCGTATTGTTTAGCCTCCATTTGTTTTTGTGTTGTTTTTTTTTGTTTTGTTTTTTTGCGGTACGTGGGCCTCTCACCGTTCTGGCCTCTCCCGTTGCGGAGCGCAGGCTCCGGACGCGCAGGCTCAGCGGCCATGGCTCACGGGCCCAGCCGCTCCACAGCATTTGGGATCCTCCCGGACCGGGGCACAAATCCATGTCCCCTGCATCGGCAGGCGGACTCTCGACCACTGCGCCACCAGGGAAGCCCCTGTTTGTATTTTTAACAGTTTTTTTTCCTGTAGTTGATATCTAGTGTCATATTGTTGTGGTCAGAAAAGATACTTGATACAATTTCAATTTTCTTAAATATACCAAGGCTGATTTGTGACCCAAGGTATGATCTATCCTGGAGAATGTTCCATGAGCACTTGAGAAGAAAGTGTATTCTTTTGTTTTTGGATGGAATGTCCTATAAATATCAATTAAGTCCATCTTGTTTAATGTGTCATTTATAGCTTGTGTTTCCTTATTTCTTTTCATTTTGGATGGTCTTTCCACTGGTGAAAGTGGGGTGTTAAAGTCCCCTAGTATTATTGTGTTACTGTTGATTTCCCCTCTTATGGCTGTTAACATTTGCCTTAGGTATTGAGGTGCTCCTATTTTGGGCACATAAATACAATTGTTATATCTTCTTCTTGGATTGATCCCTTGATCATTACGTAGTGTCCTTCTTTGTCTCTTGTAATAGTCTTTATTTTAAAGTCTATTTTGTCTGATATGAGAATTGCTACTCCAGCTTTATTTTGATTTCAATTTGCACAGAATATCTTTTTCCGTCCCCTCACTTTCAGTCTGTATGTGTCCCTAGGTCTGATGTGGGTCTCTTGCAGACAGCATATATGTGGGTCTTATTTTTGTATCCATTCAGCCAGTCTATGTCTTTTGGCTGGAGCATTTAATCCATGTACATTTAAGGTAATTATCAATATGTATGTTCCTTAATTGTTTTGAGTTTGGTTTTGTAGGTCTTTTCCTTCTCTTGTGTTTCCTGCCTAGAGAAGTTCCTTTAGCATTTGTTGTCAAGCTCGTTTTGTAGTGCTGAATCTCTTAACTTTAGCTTGTCTGAAAAGTTTTTAATTTCTCCATCAAATCTGAATGAGTTCCTTGCTGGGTAATCTTGGTTGTACATTTTCCCCTTTCATCACTTTCAATATGTCCTGCCACTCCCTTCTGGCTTGCAGACTTCCTGCTGGTTCTGCTGAAAGATCAGCTTTTAACCTTATGCACATTCCCTTGTATGTTATTTGTTGCTTTTCCCTTGCTGCTTTTAATATTTTTTATTTGTATTTAATTTTTGATAGTTTGGTTAGTATGTGTCTTGGCAAGTTTCTCCTTGGATTTATCCTGTGTGGGACTCTCTGTGCTTCCTGGACTTGATTGATGGCTTCCTTTCCCATTTTAGGGACGTTTTTGACTATAATCTCTTCAAATATTTTCTCAGACCCTTTCTGTTTTTCTTCTTCTTCTGGGGCCCCTATAATTCTAATGTTGGTGCATTTAATGTTGTCTCAGAGGTCTCTGAGACTGTCCTCAATTCTTTTCATTCTTTTTTCTTTATTCTGCTCTGTGGTAGTTATTTCCACTATTTTATCTTCCAGGTCACTTATCTGTTTCTCTGCCTCAGTTATTCTGCTATTGATTCCTTCTAGAGAATTTTTAATTTCATTTATTGTGTTGTTCATCTTTGCTTGTTTGCTCTTTAGTTCTTCTTGGTCCTTGTTAAACGTTTCTTGTATTTTCTCCATTCTATTTCCAAGATTTTGGATCATCTTTAGTATCGTTACTCTGAATTCTTTTTCAGCTAGACTGCCTTTTTCCTCTTCATTTGTTTGGTCTGGTGGGTTTTTACCTTGCTTCTTCATCTGCTGCATATTTCTCTGTCTTATCATTTTGTTTAACCTACTGTGTTTGGGGTCATCTTTTCACAGGTTTGTAGTTCCAGTTGTTTTTGGTGTCTGCTGCCAGTGCGTGAGGTTGGTTCAGTGGTTTGTGTAGGCTTCCTGGTAGAGGGGACTGGTGCCTGTGCTATGGTGGGAGGGGCTGGATCTTGTCTTTCTGGTGGGCAGGGTTGCATCTGCTGATGTGTTTTGGGGTGCCTGTGAACTTAGTATGATTTTAAACAGCCTCTCTGCTAATGGGTGGGGTTGTATTCCTGTCTTGCTAGTTGTTTGGCAAGGGGCGTCAAGCCCTGGAGCTTGCTGGCCGTTGAGTGGACCTGGGTCTTAGCACTGAGACAGAGATCTCTGGGAGAGCTCTTGCCAATGGATATTACACAGGGCTGGTAAGTCTCTGGTGTTCCAATGTCCTGAACTCGGCTCTCCCACCTCAGAGGCTCAGGCCTGACATCAGGCCAGAGGACCAAGACACTGTCAGTCACACGGCTCTGGGAATTCAGGCAAAGTCGGCAGGAATCAGCTCCAAATATTAAGACCTCCAGCTTACTAACCGAGCAGAAATGCTTCCAATTCTGCAGTCTTTTCCTGTCTTAAAATATATTAATTCTAATCTCAAATTGATTGATAGTTTTGGTTATAGAATTCTAGGCTGAGTTATTCCCAAAAGCCAAGACATGGAAATAGTCTAAATGTCCAGTGATGGATAAATGTATAAATAAAATGTGGTATATACACAATGGAATATTATTCAGTCATAAAAAGAAGGAAATTCTGTTTCTGTGAGAACATGGATGGACCTTGAGGGCACTTTGCTAAGTGAAACAAGTCAGACAGAGAAAAAAAATACTTCATGCTCTTATGTACAGAATCTAAAAGAGCCGTACTCATAATAATAGACAGTAGAAAAGTTGTTGCCAGGAGCTGGGGGTTGGGGGAAATAGGGGGGTGTTGATCAAAATGTATAAACTCCCAGCTACAATATGAATAAGTTCTGGGGATCTTATGTATAGCATGGTGGCTATAATTAACAATACTGTATTATATACTTGAAAGTTTTTAGGAGAGTAGATTTTAAATGTTGTCACCACACACACACACACACACACACACACACACACACACACACACACAAAGGTAATTATGTGAGGAAATGGAGATTTTAATTAGGCTTATTGTGGTAACCATTTTGCTATATATATGTATCAAATCATGAAAAAATAAATTAATTAATTAAAAAAAATCCTGGGCTGAAAACAAGTGATCATTGAACTTGAAAATATTGTTCTCTAGCATATGCTTTTACTGACAAGAAGTCTGCTTTTCTCCCTGGGGGCTATTTTCCCCCAGCTTTATTGAGATATAATTGACATATAATATTGTGTAAGTTAAGGTATACACAGTGTTGATTCCAGGTATATATTGCAAACTGATTACCACCATAGTGTTAGCTAACAAAGCCTTCAGATACAGACTTCCCTGGAGGATTTTACGATCTGCTCATTACTTTTTTATATTTTGATTTTTTTTACAATGATTTTCCTAAGTGTGATTCTTATTTATATCACCTGGCATTTGGTAGAATTACCCGTTTTAAATTCACCCTCCAATTTGGAAAAAAAATTTTTCTTGCTTTGTTGTTCTGATTATTTCTCCTCTCTATTCTCTCTTCTCAATACTCTTATCCTTTGGATCTAGATCTTCTGTATTCATCTCTTAAGTCTCTTATCTTTTCCCATTTTTTCACTTTCTTTATCTTTTCTTCCAAGTTCTAGGGAACAAACTAGATGATATGTTCCTATCCTTCTATTGAAGTTCTATTCTGGAAACTTGATTTTTAACTCAATCTGATACTCTCTC
This sequence comes from Lipotes vexillifer, assembly GCF_000442215.2. Taxonomy (NCBI): domain Eukaryota; kingdom Metazoa; phylum Chordata; class Mammalia; order Artiodactyla; family Lipotidae; genus Lipotes; species Lipotes vexillifer. Next base: position 4,118,040 of record NW_006785816.1, read on the forward strand.
ATGTCACATGTGAATGAAACTAAAGGTCTGTTAACAACCCTGGACTTCTTTCCAAACTGCTCCTGTCATGCATTTTCTACTTGGCTCCTGCTTGCTTGGATTTCCCTCTGATTTACAGTCCTATTTCTCACCTTTGCTTTTGGCACAGGAAATTCCTGAACAATATTTTGTAAGCTGCTCTGAGACATCTCTTTAGACCCCCTAGGGTCTTGGCACCATATGTGCTTCTAAGAGCACTGCTACTCTCAGACCCATTTATGGTCCGCTGATCATTTGTGTTAAGGTGACTCCTTTTATAGAGTAGAGAACAATTTGTAAATTAAATCATCTCTCCTAACTTTTCTTTTGCCACAGTTACAAAATTCCTTGAGTCAGGTTTGATGAAATGAGTGGGCACTTCTATTACATGAGGTAAAAACAGTAAGAAAAAGTAACAGATTTCACGGCCACTGTCTTTCAGACCCCGGGTCAGTGATGTGTGGCTTACAAAGCAGACAGTTGTTCACAATGCAGTAAACTGCCGCAGAGGGCTACTGTCTCTGAGCATAAATTCGGGTGATTCATTTCTATTCCAGGCTGAATCAAAATAATGATAATGAAATTGATGATATGAACTGCATGAGAGAAATAAGCTGCATTTTGTGTTATAGACGTATTTTGTGGGTGAGAAAGCAGAACTCAGGGACGTCTTGCCAGAGGTTCACATCTAGTAAATGTCATAGCTTTGCATGTCCCTTCCTCTCTACATCTCCTTATACTCTCTGCTGCCTGAATTAACCTCCCTTCTTTGAAATAGCTAATGGCTATTTCAAAGCCATTAGCAGTAGAGCATGGTGGTTAAGAGCCTGAGTTCTAAAGTCAGACAGTTATGAATCTGAAATCCTGCTCCATCATTTAGAGACCTTGATTCACGTTAGTGACCTGCTCTATCACTGTGACCTTAGAAAGTGACTGTGCCCATCTAGATCCACTTTCTACCCTCTCCACCTTTCTCTCTTCCCCAGTAGTCTGACCTCAGCATATTTATCCACAGGCTCAGGACTCCTGATTGGTTTTTAGCTAAGTAGAGCATGGGAAGAGAATGAAGATGGATTATTTATCCCCCCTCATCCTCCCTTGCATTTCCCATAGGCCAGCTGCATCCCTCTGTAGAAGGGGATTCTGTCAGATAGTCCTCCCGACTTGGCTCTCCTTCTGGCTTCTGCTAATCATTCTCTCCTTCTCCAGGGTTAGGATTAGTAATGGTCCCAGCATTACTAGCATCAGGGTACTGCATTATTTCTTATGATTTCCTTACACTCTGCCTATACTTTGGCAAATAGGGCTTTTATTAAAACCTACTCCAATTAACCTATTTTTGAGTTCTCCATCTGTTTCCTGCCAGGACTCCACAGATATATCTATGGCACTCGACTTTTTATGTAAAATGAGTATAAGAATATTATTCACGTTATGGATTTGTTGTGAGGATTAAAGGAGACAGTGGCCCTAAAGCATCAAGCATAATATACAGAAAGTACTTGATACATTTTAGCTATTACTATTAATTATAACAATGTCATTCTGTTTAGGTTAAGGTGAAAATTCGCTTATTATTGACTATACTTTCAAGTTCAGTGTTTCTAATATTTATGCATACTGGGTTTTTCCCACTTTCTTTTCTCTTCTCTCTCATGCTTTGTTCCTTCAACTAACTAATATGCTTCTTAAAAGATAACTAGTAGGCTAATGCTAAAGAATCATTTATTAATAAACAGATTGAAAGAGATTCTGGTTTAAATATAGGTATGAGTTCCTATCGCTAATACAGCAGTCATGGACAAAAAAAGTAAAACTAAAAATACGTGTCTATTGTGGGCTAGAAACTGAAACCTGCCCACAGGTTTCAGGTAAGAACTTAGTGAGTAAATTAATATATTCTCTGTATATGGAGGTAAGAACAGAAAATCTCTTTACAAATAGAATAAATCTAAACCTGCTTAGAACTGTGACGTTCTGGCAGGAGTTAGTAAGATGAACTGGTTGACCTTAGCTTTCCTAATCTTTCATTCTATGATTGATCTTGACAGAAAGAGAAAGTCGCAGAGAAGCTGTCCAGGAGCAGGCCAGTCACCAGTACCTAACACCATGAAGTTTTAGCCTTTGTTCATCTAAATACAGAGCATTGCTTTGTACAAAGAAGAATGGAAAAACATCTCGGGAACAGATGTAAGAAAGCATTCTTTTCCTTTTTAGCAAAAATGTGGTTACCGTAGTCCACCACAGTCAGGACCAGAGGACACCATGCTGGCTAACGGAAACCAGATGCTCTGGTAAAGGAAGCCATGAATAAATATGAATTATTTTCAGCTGAATGACCTTCAGTTATCTCCCTTAATGTTGAGCCCCAGTCCTCTGCCATAATCTTCCTTTGGTTACCTTACGAAGAGAACAACAAAGGCGCTCCATGATAGAGTGATTTATGGAGGACATGTACAAGGGCCATCTATGGTATGTGAGAAAGGGAGGGAGAGAGAGCTGGAGAGCAAGAGAGAGAGATTGAGAATTAGTTCAAGATCAAAAATAAAAACACAGGAAATACAGTTTTGTGGGTAGAGTCCTGGCTATGAGCCAAGAGTCCTGGGTTCCAGTCCTTATTTTGGTACTGATTCATTGTGACATATTGGACCACTTCAAATTGTATTTATTATGAATCTAATCTCTTATCCTCAGTACACCAAGATTTTCCCACCATTGCAAAATGGGGCTGATATTTGTAGATTTCCTAATTTCCAGGAATGCTATGAGACTTGATAGTCATTTTCCTTCACACTAGCTCTACAATCCCATCGTTGTTTCCTTTATCTCTATATGGGACTATATGCTATCCTAGGCCCATAGTTAAACATCTTGAAGATGTCAAGCTTGAATAGTCATTTTCCTTTTCCCAAACGAAACTTGTTCTTAACCAACTTCCCTTTACCAAACCACTTTTTCGTCACAATGGCTGTATCTTAATAACTATTACGTTTTTTTTTTTTTTTTTTTAAAGGAGGGGGTGGGGGGGGTGTGGTGGCCGGAACTCTTCGTAGTAAGAAAATTGTTAATGGGAAATGTAATCTTTTAGGGAAGATTTACTTATAGACTTACCCCATCTCTTTCTTTGGATTTTGCTAAATTTTTCTCAGCAATTTCAACACCCACAAGAACATCTCCACCTACATATCTTACCAAATGCAGACAAAGTTAAATTCATCTTGTTTCTTTTTCCTTGACTCTCCTCGATTCTGTCTCTCTCTTTTCTTCCACTTAAAAATAATTCCTGTTTTTCTGATCTATTTTTCTTAACAGATCCATGATTTTTCTAGAAATCAAGGTTTGGTAGAGTCTCCTCCTCTCCCTTATTGTTTACTGATTCTGGTATAATCACTATCAAGAAATCAGAGAAGGTTTATTTTACGGTCCTTGACTGAGGCCTAAGGCTAAGAGGAGCTCTGGGAAATGAATAACAAAGACCAGATCCCATCCACATTAACTTTCTCAACAAATATCTCTCTTATCAGTTTTCTTCCTCTGCCTCCTCGATAATCATTTTCTCCCTCTGGATATTTCATAAAAAGTACGCAAACGTGCTATAATTATTTCTTCCATTTAGAAAACTGTCCGCCCCCCCCCACACACAAACAAAACAAAACAAAACAAACTTAAAACTACTATATGAGTTTCCTAGGGCTGCTATAACAAAATGCCATAGATTGGGTGGTTTAAACACCAGAAATTTATTTTCTCATAATTCTGGAGTCTAGAAGTCCAAGATCAGGGAGTTAGGTTTGGTTTTTCCTGAGGTCTGTCTCCTTGGCTGGCAGATATGGCTACCTGCTCGCTGTGGTCTTCACATGGTCTTCCCTCTGTGTGTGTGCATCCCTAATGTCAATCTCTGTGTGTCCTAATCTCCCCTTCTTATAAGGATACTAGTCATATTATATTAGGGTCCACCCTAACTGCCACATTTTAACTGAATTACCTCTTTAAGGGCCCTATCTCCAAGTGTAGTCGCATTCTGAGATACTGAAGGTTAAGGCTTCAACATATGAACTTTGCAGGGACACAATTCAGTCTACAACAGAAACCAACAGCAACAAAAATTCTAAGAACCAGGTTTTACCCCACTTCCTTCTACTACTACCACCTGATTTCTTGCTCCCCTTTGCAGAAAATCTTCTCAAAAGAATTGTGTATACTTGCTGTCTCCAGTCTTTCCCCTCCCATTCTCTCAACACCACTCCATTCAGTCTTTTGCTTTCACCAGTCCACCTGAACTACTCTGGTCGGGGTCACTCACAACGTTGAAGATAAATCCAGTGGTCACTCTCAGTGCTCAGTTTAATTGATAGAGCACCAACATCTGACACTGCTGATGGACCCTCTTTCTTGATACCCTCTACTCATTTGGCTTCCAGGACACACACTCTCTTGGTTTTCCTCCTGCCTTCCTGGTTATGCTCTCTCAATCTCTTTTGGTGGTTCCTCCTCTTTCACCAGAACTATTAATGTTGTAACAGCCCAGATTCTCCTCTTTATCAACATTTATCCCCGTGGTGAACTTATCCAGTTTCACACTTTTAAATACCATCATTATACTAGATTCCCAAGTTTATATCTCTAGCCCTCTGTCCAGAATTTTAAATGCCTATGTATCATTTCCATATGTATATAATATGTAAAAAATTGAATTCCCAAACCTACCCCATATGTTACCTCCTTGACCTCAATTTTTGGCAGCTCTATCTTTCTGGTTGCTGGGATCAACCATATTGAGTCATCCTTGACTCCTCTCTTCTCACATTCCATATTTTATTCACCATGAAATCCTATTGGCCCTACTAACAAATGTATTTAGAATCAGACCACTTCTTGCTACCTCTCTTACTACTAATCTGTGCCCAGACATGATCTTACCTCACTTGGATTACTGCCACACTTGCCTGAAGTCTCTTGTCAGTATAACCCTCACTCGAACGGACCACAGTCCTAAAGTCTGCCTCACATTCTCTGACGTTTTCCTCTACTATCTTTCTCCATCTATGGTGAGAAACTATAGGTGACTTAACCATGAAAGTCATTGGTCATCTTGATTCTGCCTGTTTGTTCACTCCTGACACTAAAGGTCCTGCAGGTGTCATTCCCTAACTCACTTCCTCTTCATGCTAGCCTCCCATCCAGGTCTTTGATGACACATTTTACCATATTGACTAAAACAGGCAGCAATATTTGTCACATTTAATAGTATCATGACATTTTAGCAGTCACCTCCTTCTGGAAGATGTTTATTCAGTTTTTATACTGGTCCAAATTCATCTCCCAGCCCCGGCCTTCTTCCTCTAACTTACTCTTTGTGTTGTTTTAGGTTAAGCTTTTGAAAAAACAGCTCTGATTTCATCAGACCTTGAATAGCTCCCAAAGTCTGCTGAATAAATTCCAAATCCCTTCACTTGCTGTTCAAGACTGTCTATAATCCAATCAGAGTCCACCTTATCAGCCCCATTTTTCACTATGTCCCTATGCATACCTTAAACCTTAGGCAAAATGGAACGCTTGATACTCATTGAACAGATCGAGTAGATTTCCTGCTTTCATGCCTTTCTCATATTGTTAATTCCACTTAGAGTGCCCTTTCTCCCTTTCCACCATCTGAATTGCTTCTATCAGACTGAGTTGGAATACCATCTACTTTATAAAATTACCCTAAAACATCCTTCAATGAAGAGATATTTCCTTTCACTAAACTCCCACAGCGCTTTATCTGAACCTCTCTTTTGGCAACGATCACTTCTGCTTTCCGTTATATTTATATGTATAGCTGTCCTTTTTCCTCTCTGCCCACTCCCTTACCCACACTGCCCCTAGACAGAGAGTTCTCCCTCACCAGGGTGGATTTTATAATCCTGGGGTCTTCTACAGCTCTGAGCTCCATGCCTAGCACCTCAGAGTCACAGTTATGAATCTGTTGAATAGATGTTGAATAAGTTTCCAATTTTCTCCGTCAGGTTGTGTAACTCTGTACTGCCTCCTTTATCCTCCTGTATCCCTTTGCTCTTATGACACCCTACTCTTCTACCATCTGTTTTATTTTCCTCTCTGGTTCTTTTTGGCTTTGAGTTCATTTTAGATCTCATGCTTTAAGCTATCCAGTGAAGTATGTACATAAATTAGTAAAGGCCTCAAATCATTTCCTCGTGTGTACACTCACCAAATTAGCGAATGTATATTTAATGCAGAAATACATATTCTGTTTATAGCCCTAATCTTTGCATTGTGTGTCATACAGTTTAAAAGTGGGCCAATATTTATTTTCTCATACAATTGTGAAGGTCCAACTGGAAATTCTTAAAGAACAGAAGGCGTTCTGATTTTTTCTTTTGGTGATCAGAAGTACTAAAAACCAAACATCTTGAACGATCCCTGCCGGTCGTATTTTCAAATATCCTCTCCCAGTGTAAGAACATGGGACAAAGATTTGGCTTCAGATACTATGGTTGGTGTGGTAAACAGTTTATATGCTTAGATCCCTTCTTGTTCTTGGGTACTTGGGGTCCTGAGTGAGAGGAGGAAAGGTTTCATATCACCAGAAAGAGTGAAAACAACAGTAATTGGCTTTTCTGGCATACATTCATTTTGGCAGGCTTTTCTTTCCACTTGGAGGAAAGTAACTGTCTGAGAAGTGACTAACCAACTAGCATTTATTGAGCATCTACTCTGTATCAAGCCATGTGCTAAATTAGAAAGACCTTGAAGAAAGAGACTCATGCTTGTAATCACTTTCTTCAATCCAACAGGGATTTAATCTACTCACTAAACAAATGTATGGATCCTTTGCTATGTACCAGGAACAGTGTTAGGCACTGGGTATATGAAGGTGAATATGTCTGGTTATCTGATTTCAAGGAACTTATAATATAGGATGAGAAATAGACAAAGAAGAATGACTATGAAAATTTAACCACAATACAAGGCCAAATGTAAAATAGCCAGTGAATGGTAGACTCAGTGAATACTGAAGGAGTTTGCAGGGAGATGACTTTAGGATGGGTGGTTTAGGGGACCTAGAACTGAATCCCCAAACCCAGCCCAACTGATGATTCCAAAAATTCTATTGAGATTAAATTCTTGTTCTATAGTCCTGCAAGTACAGAGTCATAGGTCAGCTTATTGTGAAGAATGTTCTGATACCGTTTTTAGAGTTAAAACTAAGATAGCTGCCTGGATTAACTTTGGGGTATGTGACTCTCTGACCCTCTGAACAGAGATTGTATTGACATCCTGTGCAGCTATGAACCTTCCCTTTCTACTCTTTGTGAGACCTTGGGAAATAAATCCTAAATGAGTGTGGCAAGAAAGTCTGTAAAATGATCTGCCTATGATTATTAAAAGGTAGTGAAGTCTCTCTAACCGAAAGATGAGTTCTTTGCATCTGGGAAAGAGAGAGTTGGAATCTATTCTGTATCATCTATCATAAGCTTCTAGCTGCGGTCAAAGAGTTGAATATTTATTACAAACAATGATGGAAGAGGCAAGAAGAGCCCAGTTTGATTTTCCAGATCTAAGGCTGCATTTTGAGCCGACACTTAGAAAAATGCTTTGACTTAAATACTGAGCCAACTTGATTTGGAACTGTCACCACCAAGAGAGAAAATATCTGGAATACTTGCAGTGTCATTTCTGGGTAGTCTGTCTTTTATGACTTGTCGTGCATTACTAAAGAGAGACAAGTGAATACTGTGTAGGATTGGGGACTACATGAAACCATTAGTGCTGTCATAGCCGGCAGAAACAAGACCACCAGGCAGAACAAAAGACCACCCAACACAAAACATGAGTTCCCATTAGCAACATTGTTGAAACTGTATGCTCTTGACACTTGCATTTCAGAATGTTGAGCCACCAAGCAGCTGTAGGATAATTATTGCTTTGTGATGATATTTAGTGACTCTCACAATGTGGACCACCAATTCTGGTGTGGGTTTCTTCTTTTTTATTAGCACCATCTGAGAATGTCTGTGGTAGAGACTTTGGTGAATTTCGTCTGTCCTGTGGCCAAAGGAATGAAAGGAAGAACAATTTAGTTTGTTAATAGGGAAGAGTTCAGCAACAAAAAGCCCATGACACATGTCTGAAAGAGGCTTCATTGAGGGCTTTTTTTTCCTCCTTTTTTTTCCCCAAACAAATCATACCAGAATGTTTTACTACCACTTCTTAAAGTACACTCTGTATGCGAATAGTCTTGTACTCATTTCAGAGCTGTGGTGGGATCTTTTATCCAGCAAAATTTTCTGGTCGCTATTTCTCTCTCACACAGACCCAGCTGTCTCCCAGTTAATAAAAGAAACTAAAACAAAACACTTTTCTTTTTCCCTAGAAGAAATCAATATGATTGCTCAGGATAAGTTCTTTACCTTTTATTTTATGTTTTGTAAAGGAAAAGCCAGTCCAATATCTCTACATTTCTCCCCTTGTTCTCAGACTCTTTTCTTTGCCTTTATATCATTTTATTCTTCTTCTATACTGAGTGTCTTGGTCAAATTTTTAAATCTGAATTCACCAATACTAATTCTTGTCTAACTTATTTCCTGATGGCAAAATTTTTGATGAGTTTTTTTTATTGTTGATACTTTCTCCTCTTGTATTCTAGTTTGCTCAGTTAACATTTCGTCAGAGTTTATTTACAGATTTCCCTAGATGTTCACAATCATTATCCAACTTCTTTTCTCTCTCACATTTATGATTTCAGCACCTTTCACATTCAACTTATTTTTAAGGAAGTTTCCATTTTATTTGAGAGTTTTGGGTTCAAAGAGAATGAATAACTAATCCTTAAATCAGTAACTCAGCAACTTAGTTTTCTAATTGGAACTTATTTAGTTTCCAGATTTTGTTGTGAAATTGATTTAGCATGTTATTGTTGTCATTGTTCATAAAATTAACATTTAGTGGAAGCAACAAAGAAGTACCTTAACAATATCACAGAGAAAGGTTGACTTTTATATCTAACACATAAATGTCTTGATTCAAAACCTTTGACAAAAATAAATCAAAATTGAGTTATCTTTCTCTGAAACCAATCTCTAGAGCAGTGTCACTAGTAGAACTGGGGCTCTTTAACCATTCCAGCCTATTGCTTGAGTAAGCAACACTGCTGTGTTACAGGCAAGATTCTGGTCCAATTAGCGTTTGGTCAGAGGGGATACACCTTCTAAACCTTTCCAATTCAATGAGAGCAGAGTAGTAGGCATCTTACACAGTGCACAGCTATAAATATTTGATGAACAAATGGCAAGAGATGAACACATAACTAGAGAATGATATAGACAAAAGAAGAGGCAAAATTGTAAAAGAGCTAGATCTGGAAGGAAAAAGTCATGAAATGTATGGATTTTATAGTTGAAATCCCTGTTTCACCTCTGCATATGCATGATTTGTTTTTGAACCCACTGTACATGCCACGATTCCCAGGAACTCATCCCAAATTGAATTCCATCCTGGAATGCTGAGGTTTTCAAATACTAAATTATTCACCAGTTATGGAACAATCCAAATTTCTCCTCAATTTACCCAAGCCTCTTCTGACCATCATTTCCTGGGTATCCTTATAAGAAATTCTGAGTTTCTCATGTTGGTATATAAACTCTCTGGCTTCACTTGTGTGAGTTTATCTTCTTTCCACTCAGGAGATTTCTCTGCTTTCCCATGCCCTGCATCATTCTTTCATCTGTAGGGGCTGATCTGTCCATTTCCTGTGGGGTAGATGCTTGGCCAAAATGTGTGTAATTATGAAGTTTCCCCTGGGGTGTAGGATGGTGGGAGGGGTAGTTCTTGGTGCCTGGTGTACACAGTCCGTGTCTCAAGAGAAGAATCATAGAAAACAATTAACTGAGCATTTGTCAAAAATGCTGGCACGTGCATATGTCTTTTAGCTCCCAAAAGATTTGCCTTCTGCTTTGCTAACCTCAGGATACTGGCCAGCCACAGGGAAAGACTGCCAAGCACATCCAGCTCATGTAGCAAGAGGCTGCTCCACTTGACTATCTGGAAATCATTCTTTCACTCATTTGGGAGGTTCTGGGGCCTCTTTATTTCCTCAGAAACAAGGCCCACCCAAATGATTTCAAAGGTACGTTGCAGCACAGTTTTCACAGGCAGACAAGCTGTGAAAGTTGGAAATCTGCAGCTCCTCTCCTTCCCCATTTAGTGCAGAACATTTTTTTCCCAACCACATAGGTTTACAGTCTCCCAAGACCTTTCTCGTGAAAGGCAATAGAACCCAGTGTCGAGTTAAGTTAAGATTAGTAATTAGGAGGATCTGTAGCTACTGAGGATGAAGTTCCTAGATGAGCATCAGTACTGACCACAGGAGGTGAGGGTTTGCCTTTTTTCTATCTGTTGTCAAGAATGATGAAGAGAAGCAGAGGGCTCTGGTTTGCCTCTCGAGTTCTCAGCTCCATTTCTCAGTGTTGCCAGTGGTGCCCTGGGTAGAGGGTGAAGCTTCCTTCCTATTTCTCTTTCACTGGTGGGCTGATGGTGGGCTCCAAGTTGTCTGCAAGCCGAGGACACCAATGTGAAGATAAATTCCATCTTTCGCTCTGAACTTCTCTTCTCCTTATCTCAGATCAAAATGGCCTTTCTTTATCAAGCACGTATAATAAAACTGTGAAAGCATGACCAATAAAAAAGAGAAATTCAGTGAAAATAAATTTATGCCTGACGGTTCTTTTTTTCCCCATTTCATTACTTCCTTTCCATTCTCTAAACTGGAAGTAATATTTCAATAATGGTCTTTCTAGTCAGTCTATATATCTAACCACAGCACTTTCTTGCTTTAAAACTTCCAATGGCTTGCCACCATCTGTAGAATAAAGTAAATGGTCCCTAGCATGATGCCACACACTTGAACTCAAGCCTTGCTGAATTCTTCCAGCTCCCTAAGCCAGCAGGCCCTTTTCCATTCTGTTCCCTTGCACAGGCTACTCTCTTTATTTGGAATGCCTTCAGCTAGCTCACTCTGCTTCCAAAAACCCTGCTTCAAAATGCAGCTTGGAAGTCACCCCACTCACAAGCCCTCTTCAACCATCCCTTCCCTATTCTCCACCAGCAGAGTTGTGCTTGCTCTTGGCACCATGGAACTGTGTACGTACTTCTTTTAAAATACACCATACTGTTTTGCCGGTGTTATTATTGTTGTTGTTCATTTGCATGTCTTCTTCCCCAGTAGAATGTGACTTCCTCTGGAGCAGGAGTTTCTTACTATTGTCATATTAACCTCAGGAGTTCTAAATGCCGGCCATAACTGTGGGTGTCAGGAGCCAAAGTCTTGCAAATGCTTAGTGATTCCTGAGAAATAGTGTCCACTGAAGTTGAAATTGGTGTCTCCATTCTGTTTCCTGTCCTACGTCTGTTTCCCATTCAGTCAACAAACACTTACTGGGCACTACTTGCTCTTTATTCTTTTCTTTAATTTTTGATCTTACCTCTCCCCTTTTTGTGGGAAAATTCTTAGACCATAAATCAGAGAACTTTGATTACTGGCTATGTAATTTTCAGGCAAGTCTCTGAGCCCTAGTTTCCTTATTTATGAAATGGGAAGAATAGCACCTCCCTACCAGAACTTACAGAGCCATTGAGTAAATCAAATAAAGCAATTTCATGAGTAACTTATAATAATTATATTCTCTACTTGTATTGTTTCTGCTATTTTCCTGGCCTTTGACTGTCAATGTCTTTCCTCCATAGTGCTTCTTTCTTAACAATGTATTTTATTCCTGCTTTTTAACTTTCCTTCTCTTTCCATAATATTCTTTTCATGCTCCTCTTTCACAAGTGCCACCCTTTTCACTGGTGTCTTCAAAATCATTTTTGAAAGTCAGTCACTGTACATCACAGCTCCTTGGGACTGTCACATTCTTTTTTCTCTGCTGCCCTATTAGCTTCCTTATAAACATCTTAAAAAATGTTTTTTCCTTTGGGAAAAGCATGAAAATTCAGGGGAAATTTAAACTTGTGCCTGGAATCAAACAGATGTACAATTCTCCTTTCAGAGAGTTATGATTTTTGAGAATAAGGTCCTTAATGACTAGCAGGAAGGTTTCTAGGGTTCAATTGATCAGGTACGGAAAATTCTCTTCTCCCCATGCTGCTGTTATAATTAATGGTCTGACAACATGACTAAAATTTTGTCCCTTTCCTATTTCAGTTATTCTTAGTTCTTAGCTTTTATTTGCTCAATAGTTTATTTGTTCAATATTGAGCACCTACTTTACACCAGACGTTTGCTTGGTATAGTGTTATTTTTCTTTTTATTAAAGTATAGTTGTATAGGGCTTCCCTGGTGGTGCAGTGGTTGAGAGTCCGCCTGCCGATGCAGGGGACACGGGTTCGTGCCCCGGTCTGGGAAGATCCCACATGTCACAGAGCGGCTGGGCCCGTGAGCCATGGCCGCTGAGCCTGCACATCCGGAGCCTGTGCTCCGCAGCGGGAGAGGCCACAACAGTGAGAGGCCCGCGTACCGCAAAA
>NW_006785816.1:4131435-4165447 GCF_000442215.2 Lipotes vexillifer
AAAAAAAAAAAAAAAAGTATAGTTGTATAATATTATGTAAGTTTCAGGCGTACAATATAGATAGTAATTCATAATATTTAAAGGTTATGCTCCATTTATAGTTATTATAAAATATTGGCTCTATTCCCCATGTTGTACAATATATGCTTGTAGCTTATTGTATACCTAATAGTTAATCCCCTACCCCTCTTAATCCCCTACCCCTATCTTGCCCCTCCCATCTTCCCTCTCCCCACTGGTAACCACTAGTTTGTTCTCTATAACTGTGAGTCTGTTTCTTTTTTGTTGTATTCACTAGTTTGTTGTATTTTTTGGATTCCACATATAAGTGATATCATACAGTACTTGTCTTTTTCTATCTGACTTATTTCGCTTAGCATAATGCCCTCCAAGTCCATCCGTGTTGTTGCAGATGGCAAAAGGTACTGTATTTTTATGAAAGGCATGGTCCTCACTCCCAGGGAGCAAACAGTCCAGTGGGGATAAAAGGGATCATGCTGGTGATTACAAGACATATTTGGGGGACACATGGCTGAGTTTTGGTCTGATTTGTTCCCTGATATATGCACAGCAAAGGCAGTGCCTTGGACATAGTAGGTGCTCAATAAATATTTGTTGAATTTATTCAATTTTGAAATTGAAAATGTTGAATAGGAGTTAATCAGTTAAAGGAAATGGAATAGGGTGTTGGAACAGGCAAAGGGAACAGCATATGAAATGGCCCAGTGGCAATAGAAAGCATAACAATTATGGGGAACTACAGATTTCTTTTTGGCAAAGGCTTAGAGTGAGGGATGGGTGTGAAGAGAGTTGAGCCCAGTAAATCTAGGTGTTCCTTGATAACGACCACCAACTACTATTTACCTTCCTTATATCAGGTGCTTTGCATACATTATCTTAAAACCTTACAACAACCCTATGAAAAAAACTAATATTCAGCCTCTTTTGTTCATTTCAACCTGATTTCACTTAACTACAAGTGGTTGTAGTATCTGAGAACTGTAGTATACTTGACCCTGGCCATATACTTCTCTGATGACAGACAAGGTGACCAGACCCTTGCACTTGAGTTCAGCTGCCTCTGGAAAAAAGACTTCAGGTTTAGAAGTGTTCTTTCAGCTGCTCTCAGACTCTCATTCTCTGGGAATAAATTTGAGAGGACCCTAGGTAATAAATGATCTGTAACTTTCAACTGTGGTGCAGTGTTTCCTTGAGCAGTTGGATGCCAAATTTCAGTAAAATGTGGAATAAGTAAACCAGAGGAAGTCTAACTGGAGCATAATTCTACTTGGAAAAAAGAACTCTGGGAAAACACTATGTTCTCTGACTAAACCGTCAAAAGGTATGAGTTTTAAAGTGGGCTAGAGCAGAAGAGCAGCAAAATTATGACTATTTTAAATTCTAAGAACTTTCAAATTACTGGTTGGAAATTCACTCTGGGGGTTATCATTAAGAGGTTTCAAGAGTCTTAGACTTCTTGTATTGGAAAGGATCTTATAGATCTTGAAGTCTAACTTCCTTGTTTTGTAGATGTGGAAACTGAGGTCAAAGAAGTTCAATGTCCCATGTCTGTGCATGGAGGTCAGTGTTCTCTCTACTGTACCACATTATCTCCTGATAACTTTAGCTATTACTATTCTAATGTGAAAGGCTCTTTTTATTTTTTTTATTATTTTTTTAACATCTTTATTGGAGTAAAATTGCTTTAAAACATTGTGTTAGTTTCTACCGTATGACAAAGTGAATCAGCTATATGTATACATATATCCCCATATCCCCTGCCTCTTGCATCTCACTCCCACCCTCCCTACCCCACCCCTCTAGGTGGTCACAAAGCACCGAGCTGATCTCTTGTGCTATGTAGCTGCTTCCCACTAGCTATTTTATATTTGGTGGTGTATATATGTCAATGTCACTCTCTCACTTCGTCCCAGCTTACCCTTCCCCATCCCCGTGTCCTCAAGTCCATTCTCTACATCTGCGTCTTTATTCTTGCCCTGCCCTTAGGTTCTTCAGAACCATCTTGTTTTTGTTTTTGTTTTAGAGTCCATATATATGTGTTAGCTTACGGTATTTGTTTTTCTCTTTTTTACTTACTTCACTCTACGACAGACTCTAGGTTCATCCACCTCACTACAAATAACTCAATTTCATTTCTTTTTATGGCTGAGTAATATTCCATTGTATATATGTGCTGAGTAATATTCCATTGTATATATGTGCCACACATATTCTTTATCCATTCATCCTATAATGGACACATAGGTTGCTTCCATGTCCTGGCTATTGTAAATAAAGCTCCAGTGAACATTTTGGTACATGACTGTTTTTGAATTATGGTTTTTTCAGGGTATATGCCCAGTAGGGGGATTGCTGGGTCATATGGTAGTTCTATTTGTAGTTTTTTAAGGAAACTCCATACTGTTCTTCATAGTGGCAGTATCAATTTATATTCCCACCAACAGTGCAAGAGTGTTCCCTTTTCTCCACACCCTTTCCAGCATTTATTGCTTCTAGATTTTTTGATGGTGGCCATTCTGACAGGTGTGAGATGATATCTCATCATAGCTTTGATTTGCATTTCTCTAATGATTAATAATGTTGAGCATTCTTTCATGTGTTTGTTGGCAGTCTGTATATCTTCTTTGGAGTAATGTCTATTTAGGTCTTCTGCCCATTTAGTTCTATTTTTAGTTGCTTAAGGAACCTCCATACTGGCTGTATCAATTTACATTCCCACCAACAGTGCAAGAGGGTTCCCTTTTCACCACACCCTCTCCAGCATTTATCATTTGTAGATTTTTTGATGATGGCCATTCTGACTGGTGTGAGGTGACTGAAGTTTCGAGTTGCATTTCTCTAATGATTAGTGATGCTGAGCATCCTTTCATGTGTTTGTTGGCAATCTGTATATCTTCTTTGGAGAAATGTCTATTTAGATCTTCTGCCCATTTTTGGATTGGGTTGTTTGTGTTTTTGATATTGAACTGCATGAGCTGTTTGTATATTTTGGAGATTAATCCTTTAATCAGTTGCTTCATTTGCAAATATTTTCTCCCATTCTGAGGGTTGTCTTTTAGTCTTGTTTATGGTTTCCTTTGCTATGCAAAAGCTTTTAAGTTTCATGAGGTTCCATTTGTATATATTTGTTTTTATTTCCATTTCTCTAGGAGGTGGGTCAAAAAGGATCTTGCTGTGATTTACGTCAAAGAGTCTTCTGCCTATGTTTTCCTCTAAGAGTTTTAAAATGTCTGGCCTTATATTTAGGACTTTAATCCATTTTGAGTTTATTTTTGTGTATGGTGTTAGGGAGCATTCTAATTTCATTATTTACATGTAGCTGTCCAGTTTTCCCAGCACCACTTATTGAAGAGGCTGTCTTTTCTCCATTGTATATTCCTGCCTCCTTTATCAAAGATAAGGTGACCGTATGTGCGTGGGTTTATCTCTGGGCTTTCTATCCTGTTCCATTGATCTATATTTCTGTTTTTGTACCAGTACCATACTGCCTTGATTACTATGGCTTTGTAGTATAGTCTGAAGTCTGGGAGCCTAATTCCTCCAGCTCCATTTTTCTTTTTCAAGATTGCTTTGGCTATTCGGGGTCTTTTGTGTTTCCATACAAATTGTGAAATTTTTTGTTCTAGTTCTGTGAAAAATGCCATTGGTAATTTGATAGAGATTGCATTGAATCTGTAGAGTGCTTTGTGTAGTATGGTCATTTTCACAATGTTGATTCTTCCAGTCGAAGAACATGGGATATCTCTCCATCTGTTTTTATCATCTTTAATTTTATTCATCAGTGTCTTCTGGTTTTCTGAGTACAGGGCTTTTACCTCCTTAGGTAGGTTTATTCCTAGGTATTTTATTCTTTTTGTTGCAATGGTAAATGGGAATGTTTCCTTAATTTCTCTTTCAGGTTTTCATCATTAGTGTCTAGGAATGCAAGAGATTTCTGTGCATTAATTTTGTGTCCTGCTACTTTACCAAATTCATTGATTAGCTCTAGTAGTTTTCTGGTGGCATCTTTAGGATTCTCTACGTATAATATCATGTCATCTGCAAACAGTGACAGTTTTACTTCTTCTGTTCCAATTTGGATTCCTTTTATTTCTTTTTCTTCTCTGATTGCTGTGGCTAAAACTTCCCAAACTATGTTGAATAACAGTGCTGAGAGTGGGCATCCTTGTCTTGTTCCTGATTTTAGAGGAAATGGTTTCAGTTTTTCACCATTGAGAATGATGTTGTCTGTGGGTTTGTCATATATGGCCTTTATTATGTTGAGGTAAGTTCCCTCTATGCCTACTCTCTCTAGGGTTTTTATCATAAATGGGTGTTGAATTTTGTTGAAAGCTTTTTCTGAATCTATTCAGATGATCATATGGTTTTTATCCTTCAGTTTGTTAATATGGTGTATCACACTGATTGATTTGCATCTACTGAAGAATCCTTGCATTCCTTGTAAAAACCCCACTTGATCATGGTGTATGATCCTTTTAATGTGCTGTTGGATTCTGTTTGCCAGTATTTTGTTGAGTATTTTTGCATTGATGTTCATCAGTGATATTGGCCTCTAGTTTCCTTTTTTTGTGACATCTTTATCTGGTTTTGGTATCAGGGTGATGGTGGCCTCATAGAATGAGTCTGGGAGTGTTCCTCCTCTGCTATATTTTGGAAGAGTTTGAGAAGGATAGGTGTTAGCTCTTGTCTGAATGTTTGATAGAATTCTCCTGTGAAACCATCTTGTCCTGGCCTTTTGTTTGTTGGAAGATTTTTAATCACAGTTTCAATTCCAGTGCTTGTGACTGGTCTGTTTATATTTTCTATTTCTTCCTGGTTCAGTCACAGAAGGTTGTGCTTTTCTAAGAATTTGTCCATTTCTTCCAAGTTGTCCATTTTATTGGCATATAGTTGCTTTTAGTAATCCCTCATGATTCTTTGTATTTCTTCAGGGTCAGTTGTTACTTCTCCTTTTTCCTTTCTAATTCTGTTGATTTGAGTCTTCTCCCTATTTTTCTTGATGAGTCTGGCTAGTGGTTGAAATCAAAGAGGAAATCGAAAAATACCTAGAAACCAATGACAATGAAAACAGGATGACCCAAAACCTATGGGATGTAGCAAAGGCAGTTCTGAGAGGGAAGTTTATAGCAATACAATCCTACCTCAAGAAACAAGAAAAATTGCAAATTAACAACCTAACCTTACACCTAAAGCAATTAGAGAAAGAAGAACAAAAAAACTCCAAAGTTAGCAGAAGTAAAGAAATCATAAATATCAGATCAGAAATAAATGAAAAAGAAATGAAGAAAACAATAGCAAAGATCAATAAAACTAAAAGCTGGTTCTTTGAAAAGGTAAAGAAAATTGATAAACCACTAGCCAGAGTCATCAAGAAAAGCTCTTTTTAATTAACTAATTGGGTGTACAGAATGGCATCACTCTTGTTTAATGGTCTACGTGCCAGTCATTCAATTGTCCATTTAAAAATATTATTCATTCTTAGCTCCTTTAAGGTTGTAGAAGATGTCTGTGGAGGAAGAACTGAATTCAGTCAGCACAATTTTCTTTCATCTTGGCTTTATTGCCATTTCTGTTATTTTTAGTTTGAAGGAGCTCAAAATGCTTTGCCCATATATATGCCTTAATTATTTTGCAGCATGTAGAAAGTATTATTAATAACATATTAGTTTAAGAAACAAAAGCTCAGATAGGTTGATTTACTGGCTTACCTTCAGGTTGTACAGGAATCACAGCCAGAATCCAGTTCTTAAGAATCCTAGTTGACCTCAAAGGTCACAGTTACCCAGAGCTTCTCCTTGGAGGGGCTTTGTGGGATGAGAAGGCATATTATGTGGTCCTCAAAGAGTGCCTGGAGAATTTCCTGAAAAGCTTTGCAATAGTACTTCTTTAATCAAAGAGTAAGCTTTTGTAAGAGAACTTCATGAAATAACTCGTATGGTGCTTGATTTAGGGTTTTTCCATCATCATTGACAGTGAAGCCTTAATAGGAAAACAAACAAATAAAAACACCTGGACTGATGGAAACTAATATGACAGCATCTGATATAGTATGTAGCAGAGAGGAGTTTTGATGGAAAAAAAAGAAAGGCAAAGAGGGAGTGTGGAAACATGGTAAGGCCTTTTCAAAACAGCTTTTAAAACAGAAAAGAATGGACCCCAAATTCAAGTTGTTTAGTATCCCAAAGATAATACAATGCATTTGGGCCTCTTCAAAATGTTCTATTTGTAGAATTTATGACTTACATTTGGAGTGAAGTTTTGAATTTAACTTCAAGGAATATTTGTAAAACCTATTTTTGTTGAGGTTTCTTCTCATGTATTTGCATAATTGAAATAACTTGGTCTTTTGACCAATTCTGTTGTGTAAGAAATATTTTATATGTCGTTATACAGATCCAAGTGCCAGCACTATATTAATAAAGCACATGGAGCTATGAAAAAGAAACCCTTCTTAAGAGTGAAATCCAGTTGGCAAATCCCATTTGTCATGAAAATTATTAAGATTAATTATAACATGTTCTATAAAACCTTTGGTAAAAGCACTCTGCAATTGTAAAATTCATAACACATAATCTTTGAGGAACTAAAGTTTTAAGCTATTTTGTTAAAATGTTAATTACAAAAACTTACGTGCGGAAACAGTGATAAATGATGGATATGTCTTTCTGTGTTGTGTGGGAAAGGGTTAGTGATATGGCAAGACATTCTTTCAGGGTCAGTTCCTAGAGCACACCTCTAATCCAAAATTCATAGCACTACCAACTTATTCCTAAAGAGACCCAATTTCTTAATGAAATAAAAATGCAAACTCCTTTGGCCAAGTCTATTCAAGGTCCTCCATTAACTGTCATTTCTACCTTTGTGGACTCCTCTCCACCAAGAACCCCTGGCGTAACCCTTGCATTTGGACCTCACTCTCCTGTCTCTCAAGTACCTCCTCAGCATCTTCTCTCTGTCATTTCATCTGCCTTGAGTCCTCCCCACCCTGCCCCTCACCTGTCTGATACCCACACCCATGCCGATCGATATCCACCATTAAAATAAAAAATTGTACTTGTAATTCAAGTTCTGGCCAAATGCCACATCCTCCATAAAGAGTGCCCCATTCCACTTACTAGGCCAGTGGCTAGTCACTTCTTTTTCTGAAATGCCAAAATACATCATAATCAGTGCCACACCAAAGGGAAAAACACTCTATCATATAGAATAGCCCTTTGTGCACACTTTTCTTATCTCTTCTACCAGAATATAAATTCTTGATAGCAAAGAGCTGGACTTGTTTGTTCCTGAATTATCTACAGTACTTAGCACAGTGCTCAGTACATTTTAAACCCTTGGCAAATACTTGAAGGACAAACAGACTGAAAAACTGCTCATAGGACATCACAAAACTGATGACTTTCCTTTCTGAATAACGATGATTAAAATAAAAATAATGATAGCAGCTGACATTCATTGAGGATTTGCCATGTGCCAGACAATGTTATAAGTATTTTACATGTATTAATTGCCAAGACAATCCTGTGACTTGGATACTATTATCGTTTTCATTTTATTGATTAGGGGAACTGAGGCGGAGAGGTTAGGGAATTTGCTCAAGTTATACAGAATGGTATTTGGAAGGCCAGGATTAAAACCCAGGCAATCGGTCTCCAAAGCCCTCACTCTTAATTTCTTTACAAACATCTCACCTTTTTCAGGCTTTCCCTAATATTCCAGACAAATGAAGTCTTACGTGGGCACCTTCTTTCCCAGTTAATGAAAATATTCATGTCCTCTCTTGAAAAGACCACATGTGTTACAGTTACCAGCAGTGACTGAGACTTTGGCCATCCTCAAAGAGAGCCACACTGTCTGCTTGATAAAAGCCATAATTTTCCTGACCTGCTACGGGCCTGGCGCCCTCAAAGAAAATGCAGGCAGACACTTGGCAACTCGGCTCTCCCAGACTCTCGAGCACAGTGCTGTGTTAGTGTTGGCAGTGGGGGACGGTTTGCTTCCTCCTCCTTTCATGAACTGTCACATCAGCCTCTTTGATCCTCCCAGGGTCTCGAGTGTGCCAAAATCGTAATTCCATGTCTTTGCTCTGTTTCAGATAAGTGCCAGAGAAAACGCTACAGTCGGTAATAGCCAAGGTAGGGAAATATTGCTCCCTGCACAGTATACTGTTTATATATTGCATACTCAGAAAGGTTTCAGAGTGGAGGCATTGGTTATTTTTATTGCCCCGAAGCCATGAAAGGGAAAAAATGGGAATGAACAGAAATTGATACATCTGGAACAAGAGCCAGGCATGATTTACTCACATTTTTACCTGACCTGAAATTGCTTATTTAGAAAAAAGAAACATTATAAAATCTCAGGAAAGTGTCATGAATCAGAGCCAGCATGATTTCACATTGGGGCTCTATAAACTTTTTTTAGGCAAAGAAACTGTCCAGGAAAATCAAATGAGCCAAAGGTAGCCCTGCCACCGCAACTGTCACCATAGCGACAGTTTCCTAGTGCGCTGCCTTGTGATGGCGCAGCTTAGGGGACTCAAACATTCAGGCTTGCAAGTGGATGGAAATCTGGTGGTTCACTCGAAGCTGTTCTTACTAGGGCAGAGGGTGAGTGATGGTTTGGGAAAGTAACAGACAAGAGACTTTCACCAAAACACTACTTTATTGCCTCAAAAATTGCTTTGCCCTAACCACACACTACATCACTGAAACACAACTACAGGAAGTTAGAAGAGAAAAAAAAAGCTGATTAAAGCCTTCCATCCTGCTTTAATGGTTCCCTTACCTCGTGTGTTCTTGGCACATTGTAAGCAATATGAGCACAGTTATGAAGCAATTAGATAATAAATGCTATTCTTATAGCTACCAGCTGGAAGAGACTTTACAGACCATCAGTTTTTTTCTTTTAATTAACTAAACGCCAGACTTTATTTGAATTTCATCCATTTTTCCATTAAGGTCCTCTTTTGATTCCAGGATTCGATCCAGGAAAGCACATTGCATTTAGTTGTCATGTCTCCCATCTCCTTTGATTTGTGACCGTTTCTCAGTATTTTCTTTTTTTAAAGATGACCTTGACAGGCCTTATGGTTATTAGCAAGGGATCCTGCAGAACGTCCTCCAATCTGAGTTTGCCTGATGTCTTTCTTGTAAGTAGACTGGAGTCATGGGTTTGGGGGAAGAAGATAAGAGAGATGAAATGCCCTTCTTATCACATTATATTGAGAGTACATGATAACTGCATGCCATTATTGAGATATTAACATTTATCACTTGGTTAATGTTGTGTTTGCCAGATTTTTCCAGTGTAAAGTTACTATTTTTCTTTTCCCTATTCTATTCTTTGGAAGTGAGTCAGAAAGCCTAGGCCATTCTCAAGGTATATCTGGGTAGAAGGAAGAGTCAAGATTCACCTCTTGGAGTGGGGTGTATCTACATATATTATTCAGAATTCTTCTATAAGAAAGATTTGCCTCTTCTTCCCCATTTTTAAAATACAATTATTCATTTATATCAACATGTACTCATGTACATTTATTTTACATTTTGGGTTATAACTCTATATTGTGTTGTTTATTTTGTTGACTAAATTGGTCCAGCTTTGGCTATTAGAAGCTCCCTTTGGTTGGCTTCCTTTGACATGTCCCCATCTATTTTTTTGTTGGGCACTTTCTTCCTTTTTGGTACCACAAGGTGCCCCAGGCTCATCTTTTATTTTACCTGCCCAAGCTCTAGCATCAGGTATTTCTCCAAGGAACCCTGGTTCTTTTTATTCAAGAATAGTTTTTAGAAACCAAGGAGGTCATCAGTTTTTAACTCCCTTGCTCAAACAAGGAAGCTGAGGTGCAAGTGGGGAAATAAATTACCCAGGATATAATACTTAGTTAGTGGTGGGCAGGAATCAGAATCTGGGTCTGACTGTTGGTTCAATAGTCTTTGTTATATATCTATGCTTTTCTGGCTAGTTTGTGTGCTCCTTGAAGTTAGGAAGTATGTTTTCTACTCTTTGTGAAATCTCTATTGTGTCTTCTGTAGTGTCAAGCACAGAATAGTGAATAAATGCATGAATCAACTCTCTGCAACATCCTCATTCAGCCTTACTTTTCACTGCCCAGGTCAGACTCTCATTAACTCTTGCCCTGAGCTATTGCAATCTCCACTAAAATGGAAGTTTTCCTCTTCTCCAATCTGTCCTACTCATTGTTGCAAGACTAAGAATAGAAAAGCAGAATTGTCATCATCTCTTACACAACACCATCTTATAGAATAAAATTAAACTCCACAACATGTCAACTTATTCCCCTTTTCCATTTTTCTCAAATCTCGCACAGTCTTTGAAAGCCATCTTAGCAAATTTTACTACATGATGTGTTGTGCATAAAAGAAGGACCCTCAGATATAGCCTTAGCTTTCATCTTTTCTATTACCCATTTCATCTGTCTTTCACCAAATTCACATTTTTCTTTCCTGTCCCACAATAAGTCCCTACTTCTTTCATAGCTTTTAATCAGTGTCATTGGGTCTGCTTTCTCTGGAATAGTGTTTAATTAATTATCATCTCTGAGACTTAAATTTTTTTCCTCTTTTTCTACTGGCTCATTCCATTGAACATGTTTATATATGAATTCTTTGCCATCCTTGAAAAAAGAACAGCAACACAGTTTCCCTTACCTTTTCTTCTTCACATCTGCTATTTTTCCTTCCATTCACCTTCATATTACTTAAAGAAGCCTCCACTCACAGCTTCATCTTTCCCACTTACTATTGACTGATTGACTTATCCTACCTGGGTTCAGATTCCCCACCGTAATCATCTATTTACAGTATCCCTAATGTATCATGAATGATCTCTTTAAAGTTTTTAATTACTCCATCAGTCGTGGTCACAGTAGGAAACAGCACATTGAAAGGGTTTAATTTTAATGAAGTAAATTTTAGTGAACTCAGATAACCCCTTGGGGAGGTGAAGGGAGCTAATCATAGGTGGTGAGGTCTCCAGGAGCTAGCCAGAGCAGGAAAGTAAGACCTGGAGAGGTAAATGAGGAGAGGAGTATTATCAGAAACAAACAAGAGCTGTAACAATCTGATATGAGCTGTGGCCTTAGTAGAGCAAAACCAGCCTCTGCCAAAACAATGCCCAGCACGGAGGGAGCGGAGAAGAAATTTCTTACTTTGCTTTCTTACAGTTTTCTAAGGGATCGAGAGCAGGACAAAGAAGGGTGGATAAATGATGTGAGGGATGTGAGGCACAAACAGAATAAGCAGTATAGTTATTATCTGACATAATATTTAGGAAGAATTTTCTGCTCACTTAAAGTTTTTCCATGCTCTGAGATCTGTAATGCTGTCTCCTGGCTTCTTTCAATAATACATTCATTTAAAAGACTATTGTGGGGCTTCCCTGGTGGCACAGTGGCTAAGAATCTGCCTACCAATGCAGGGGACATGGGTTCGAGCCCTGGTCTGGGAAGATCCCACATGCTACGGAGCAACCAAGCCTGTGCGCCACAACTACTGAGCCTGTGCTCTAGAGCCCACATGCCACAACTACTGAAGCCCGCACGCCTAGAGCCTGTGCTCCGCAACAAGAGCAGCCACCGCAATGAGAAGCCCGCGCACTGCAACGAAGAGTAGCCCCCGCTCACTGCAACTAGAGGAAGCCCGCGCACAGCAATGAAGACCCAGCACAGCCAAAAATAAATAAATAAATAAATTTATTTTTTTTAAAAAAGACTATATTGTGCACCCACTATGTTGAGAGCTCTGTTCTAGGCATGAGATTCAGTGGTGAAAAGATAGACACTGTCCCTTCTTTCAGGGGCCTTCAGTTCTAACAGTTTCTTTTTCATACATTCTACCAGGTTTTCCCTTATCCTCCTCATTTAATATCAACGTTCCTCAAAATTCTCTCCTTGAATCTTCTCTCTGTCTCTCTTATTACCCCAGGGCTTTGGTTCTCACATACATGCAAGGGCTTCCCGATCAATACTCTAAACTTAGACTGTTTGGCTTGTTAGCAAAGGATTCAAGGCCCTCAATATACTGGCCTCAACATTGTTACTTTTATTTTCTTACTTTTTCATGTATTCTCTATGCTCCTCCCACCTATAAAGGATCCATCTCAGCGTTTTTGTTTTGTTTTCTTTTAATCTGCTTTGTTCATTGATGTCTCTGAAGTGCCTATAATAGTATCTGATACACAGTAGGCACTCAATAAATATTTATTGAGTAATAACTGAATTGCTTACATGAAGTCCCTAAACATAAGAACTTGCTTATTTCTGCACCTTTGCTCACATAAATTTTCTTGCATCATCTCCACCATCTGTAATCCAATCTACCTTCAAGTCCCAGCTCAAATATCATTTCCCCTATGAGCCCTCTTAGATACTGTCTAATCAGAATTAATCCATTCAAATGTACTGCCAGTGTACCTTGTTAATATTTCTTCTTCAGCACCACTCTTATGCCATATATTTTAGTTAAATTTATATATTTCTTTTCTCCAGCTTTTTGAGGCAAATAAAAATTATGTATATTTAAAGTATACAATCTGATGTTTTGATATATGTATACATTGTAAAGTGAACACCATAATCAAGTTAATATATGCATCACTTCACATAGTTATGATTTATTTATGGTGAGAACAGTTAAGATCAACTCTTAGCAAATTTCAAGTATACGATATAATATTTCCTATATTCACCATGCCGTACATTAGATCTCCAGAATTTACTCATTCTGTGTAACTGAACTTTTGTACTCTTTGGTCAATGGATGTGTATATTTCTTATCTCCTCTCACAACACCACTAAAGTTACCTAGGCTATTTATTCATTGCTATTTATTCCCCACCTCTCCACAGAGCTTGCCAAAGTGCTTTGTTAAATTTAAGAAGACAAACATTGTCATTGCCCAAATAATCAAATTTGCCTCTTTCTGTCACTTAATATTAATATGTATAAAATGTCCAGGTCCCTCCTTTGCAGGTAAGTGAGGACGTAGTGCACCTTTCATTTTGTGATTCCTGAGAGTCACCAAAAGGTGTACTTGAAAAGCCAATGTCAGATAGCACTAATGGGATGCACCTCCAGGCTCTGCAATGGATGAGCCCTCATTTAGAATGGGCTTTTGAATCTTCAACACTGTGATGCCACACTAGCCTATCTGTGCTGTAAAATGTGTATGACCCAGCTCTAGTAAACTCAATTATATTGATAGGAAGCCATATTGATCCAAGTCAATATCATTATGAAAACTGTCTTTTACAGGAAAAAAGTTATATATGAGTAGATATATACAGAAATCCAGAATAAACTACTGATGAATTTATAAGTATTAAAAATGATCCTCTAAGTCTATATGGAGATACTTGAGGTTTGTCTGTAATAATTCAGCTGGCCCTGTTTTTGAATCTATTTATCATACCCTAAGAGTTAGAGATCAATAGCCAAATCCAGGTTGGGCTTTAGCAATCCCAAACTGGCTTCCTTCTTTATTCCTCCACTAACATGTGGTGAGAATCATGCTTCTACTTCTCTTTTTGTTGTCTGGTCTTGGCTCCTGATCTACAGTGGGTGACTATAAAGACTAGAACAGGGCTTCCCTGGTGGCACAGTGGTTGAGAGTCCGCCTGTTGATGCAGGGGACGCGGGTTCGTGCCCAGGTCCGGGAAGAGCCCACATGCCGCGGAGCGGCTGGGCCCGTGAGCCATGGCCGCTGGGCCTGCGCGTCCGGAGCCTGTGCTCCGCAGCGGGAGAGGCCACAACAGTGAGAGGCCCGTGTACCGCAAAAACAAACAAACAAACAAACAAACAAACAAACAAAAAAAAGACTAGAACACACATGTAGCTATAAGAAACTGCTGCATGCAAATTAATTCCTTTGACTTCAAGAATATGAAAATCCCCCACCTGCCTCAGCTTGCAATAAACTAGAAATGAGGAGAACTGTAGCCTCCCAAGGACAACTGTAAACTTCCAATTTAAAAAATTGATTGGTGAAGAAACAAAGATAACGTGACTTGACACTAGCCAGCTGTTAGCCAAACTCGTTTACTTTTGTTCCTAGGCATGCAACTAGAGCACATCTTTTAGCCTCCCAACAAATCTATGTCTTATGATTGGCTTTTAACCAGTGGAATCTGAGTGGAAGTGATATATACTACCTCAGTGTCCGGCCATAAAAATTTCCTGTGCTTCAACCTCCATGATTTTTCCCTTGCAAAGTGTGATGCAGATAAACATGGTAACTTGGAAGCTACGTGATGAAGATGGCATAGCCTGAAGGCAAAAGGATCCTGGATCCTTGAATCACAACTTGGAAAAGGACTGGCCAGTGTTTAGGGACACCTCTTTTAGACTTTATGTGGTAAGTTTCCATCACGTTTGGGGTTATAAAGACTCATGTTATCTTAACTAAAAAGAGGGAGGGTCAAGGGAAGTGTTAAGAAATAGAAGGGTAGAATAAATGGTGTAAAAATTATAATACAGGGTGATATACATTAAATCTTATTCTGCATTAGTTGACATAGTTGGAGTAGCTGCTCATGCTGTCTTCCTCCAAAAGCAAGACAACCTACTGGTTAAAAAAAGTATAAGTTGATTTTTTTTTTTTATTAATTTGCTTTAGGCTTGGTCACCTATGACCAGCAAAGTGAGAAGGACAATTCAACAAACTAAACACACATTCATGAGTCTAAGACTAAGCAGTGTAATCTAATATGTACCTAGGAAAGAAATACTCCTTTAAAGAAAATGATTTCCAGAAATGGATTGCTGTCTCCACTAGTTCCAACCTTATTCATTATTGTGGAAAGCAGTTTAACTCCTTAGGGTCCCACTGACTCAAGCATCTCCATTCCAGGAAAGATACTCATGCCGCGGAGCGGCTGGGCCCGTGAGCCATGGCCGCTGGGCCTGCGCGTCCGGAGCCTGTGCTCCGCAGCGGGAGAGGCCACAACAGTGAGAGGCCCGTGTACCGCAAAAACAAACAAACAAACAAACAAACAAACAAACAAAAAAAAGACTAGAACACACATGTAGCTATAAGAAACTGCTGCATGCAAATTAATTCCTTTGACTTCAAGAATATGAAAATCCCCCACCTGCCTCAGCTTGCAATAAACTAGAAATGAGGAGAACTGTAGCCTCCCAAGGACAACTGTAAACTTCCAATTTAAAAAATTGATTGGTGAAGAAACAAAGATAACGTGACTTGACACTAGCCAGCTGTTAGCCAAACTCGTTTACTTTTGTTCCTAGGCATGCAACTAGAGCACATCTTTTAGCCTCCCAACAAATCTATGTCTTATGATTGGCTTTTAACCAGTGGAATCTGAGTGGAAGTGATATATACTACCTCAGTGTCCGGCCATAAAAATTTCCTGTGCTTCAACCTCCATGATTTTTCCCTTGCAAAGTGTGATGCAGATAAACATGGTAACTTGGAAGCTACGTGATGAAGATGGCATAGCCTGAAGGCAAAAGGATCCTGGATCCTTGAATCACAACTTGGAAAAGGACTGGCCAGTGTTTAGGGACACCTCTTTTAGACTTTATGTGGTAAGTTTCCATCACGTTTGGGGTTATAAAGACTCATGTTATCTTAACTAAAAAGAGGGAGGGTCAAGGGAAGTGTTAAGAAATAGAAGGGTAGAATAAATGGTGTAAAAATTATAATACAGGGTGATATACATTAAATCTTATTCTGCATTAGTTGACATAGTTGGAGTAGCTGCTCATGCTGTCTTCCTCCAAAAGCAAGACAACCTACTGGTTAAAAAAAGTATAAGTTGATTTTTTTTTTTTATTAATTTGCTTTAGGCTTGGTCACCTATGACCAGCAAAGTGAGAAGGACAATTCAACAAACTAAACACACATTCATGAGTCTAAGACTAAGCAGTGTAATCTAATATGTACCTAGGAAAGAAATACTCCTTTAAAGAAAATGATTTCCAGAAATGGATTGCTGTCTCCACTAGTTCCAACCTTATTCATTATTGTGGAAAGCAGTTTAACTCCTTAGGGTCCCACTGACTCAAGCATCTCCATTCCAGGAAAGATACTTGTTCTTTGTTTGCTTAAGTAAATCTCTTTTGGGAAAGTTATCCTAGGTCAAAGAGATGTGCTGCCTCAAACTCGATGTCAAACCTCTACTTTCCAGAAAGCAGAAAAATACTTAAAACTTTTAGGTAATAGATTTTTTTTCAGACTCTATGCAGAAAGGATTCCAAAATATTTATCACTGGATCCGAGTTGCATACTGTACACAGCATTCCTTTAGCCTTATTATTTTTTCAAGGATGATAAGATCTAAGTTTGGACACGACACCCATCCAAGTTTTCATTGTTTCCTTCACAAAGGTTCTAGAGTTTACTACTGCCAAAAATTGGCAGAGAGATATTCTGGTTACACCAGAACATGTGAGATAAAAGTGGGAACTTTACAAAGTATTTTTAGGTGAAATCTACTGAACTCAATATCATCCATGAGATAAAATATAAAAATCAATATGGATTATTGGCCGAGAATTTTTGTCTTGCCTTCTGGAAGAGTAGGTGTATTTGCTGAGTTATGCTGAGTAGCTTGGCATGTACAATACTGGTTTATAATCCTTCCAGTATCAGAATCAATTCCAGGCCACTGGACAAAGCTACTAGCCAAGGTTTTCACATGAACAATTCCCAAGTGTGCTATATGTAGCATGGCCAAGAAAATGTGGTGACCACTTTCTAGAGAATCAGCATAATTTCTCCATGAAAGGCCTTCTTTATTATCAAATAACTCATAGTCATTAGTTTTGAGTAGATTGAATTTGTTTACTGACTCCCTTCTCTGTACCTAACTGAAGATACAGACCAATCTGGTAACAGACCTAGATTTGTACCAGGATACATATTAATGAAGAGAGGAAAGAAGCTGGCATGCTCTCACAGTCCCAAGTGCTAGTCTCAGTGTTTAACCCTTATATCAATTAATTCAAACACTAAGAAATATGCCAGAGTTACATACATAATGATTTAGAGTTTGGGCCTAGCCTTAGAAAAGATGCCAAAGCAAGATGCCAAAGCAAGTGATTAGTATTATCACTTACTTTTACTCAGTGCTTACTTTGACCAGGCACTGGACTAAGTGTACTACTTATTTCATTTATGTCTTTCAACAAACTTTTGGGATAAATATGAGTTTGTTTCTATTTTTAGTTGCTTGTCGAAAATTACATAACTTTTGTGTGGAAGGTCTTAAAATTCAGCCTGCCTTGAGGTCTCAAAATAGAGTGAGATTCAGCGACTATTTGATATTCTAGGAAATATCTTCATATTGGCAAATTCAAAGCTTTGGAAACAGTGGGAAATCAAGTGGATTAACTACATCTGCTTGACTTTTATAAAAGATAAATATGTCCAGAACTAAATAGCCCAAGAAATTTTGATGCTTTTGGTTTGTTTTTATTATAAAAAGTTTCAATTACACATAAGTAGATAATATTTAATGTCCACCATAATGGCAAAACTTAATGTCTGATAACACTAAATAATGGTGAAGATGTGGGGAAATGGGAACTCCAGCACATAGCTGTAGGACTCTGATTTGGTACAACCACTTTGTGGAGCAATTGCAACATTTAAGTTAAACATGTCAATACTCAGCAAGTCTACTTCTTGAAGTCTATTCTAGAGAAGATCTCACACATGTGTGCAAGGAGACATGCTCAAGGATGATTGTTATAACTCTGTGAGATCAACAGTGAAAACAACCTAATTGTTCTGCATTAGGGAATTGTGAGCTATGAAACTCACCTATAGTATTAAATTTAAAAATTCAAGTCACAATAAGAGTTTTACATTTACATAAAATGATATGCTCGTGCAAAATGTTATACATGGGAAAACACTAGGATATCTTGTTAAACATTCAGGGACATATAGTTTACAGATAGAAATGCCTATGACTTACATGTATCTTAAACATACAGGAATGATAAATGTCAAGTGTAAAATAATGGTTATCTTTGGGGGAAGAGGGGTGTTCTTCCCCCAGGGAAGCTACCAGTGCAGCTGAGAAGCCTGGTGCCGTTGAAACTGGATCATCTGAGATAAGCCCAACTCTGTCTCTTACAAGCTGTGTGACCTTGGACAGGGGCCCTAACTTTACAGAATCTTAGTTTCCTTGTCTGTAAATGAAGCAAAGAATATTTGCCTATTCTGAACATTTCTCATAAATGTATCCAAACAATATGGGGTCTTTGCTCATTGGTTTCTTTCACCTAGCATAATGTTTTCAAGTTTCATCAATGTTGTAGCAGTATCAGTGCTTCATTCATTTTTAATGCTGAATAATATTCCATTGTATGGATATACCACATTTTGTTTATCCATTCATCAGTGATGGATATTTATGTTCTTTCCATTCTTCAGCTATTATAAATCATATTACTATAAACATTCATATATGAGTTTTTGTGTGTACGTAAGTTTTATTTCTCTTGGGTGTATACCTAGTGAAATTGCTGGGTCAAATGGTAATTCTTTATTTAACATTTTGAGGAATTATTTTCCAGAGTGGTTGCACCACTTTACTTTCTTACCAGCAAGGTATAAGTGTTCTAATATCTCCACATCCTTACCAACAGTTGTGATTACTGCTATTATAAAAGGCATTATCTTATTCATTTTATTTTCAGATTGTTCATTGCCAGTGTGTAGAAATAAATTTTTCACATACTAATATTTATTCTTCCACATTGTTGAACTGATTTATTGGCTCAAAGTTTTTTTGTGTCATCTGCAAATACAGATAGTTCTAGTTCTTTCTTTTCAATCTGGATGCCTTTTATTTCTTTTTCTTGCCTGATTGCCTTGGCTAGAACTTCTATTTTAATGTTGAATAGAAATATTGAGAACAGATATCCTCTTCCTGTTCCTGATCAAAGGGGGAAAGTATTCAGTCTTTCCTATGAAGTACGATGTTAGCTGTGAGTTCTTTGTAGATAGCAAAATAATAAAAGAAAAACAAATGTTAAATATTGAGGTCCATTTAGAAAACTTAAATTTCATTTTCCTATTTAAGTTCTCCTTATCAACATTGAAATCATAGAACATAAGTTGCTTCAAGCTAGGAAGGAAACTAAAGTTACCATTTTATAATAGGCAAAGTCGTCACCAAATCTGTATGAGTAAAGCTATTATCAACACAACTTTTGTAAAAGGAGGCTGAGTAGATAATTCTTTGTTTAGATGTTTTTGTCCTTCGCTGAAACCCTCAAAGGGAAAACAAAAGAGATTCCTGAACTATTTTCTAGACCTAAGATTTAACCTTTGCCATATTCTACAATGTTTTGTAATACTTTAAGCTTGAAATGTTTTTAAAAATCTATTTAAGGCACAAAATGCTAGTTTGTTCTTATTCACTGTCTCATTTGAATTTGTGGGAATAAAATCGTTTTCAATGATAATCACAATGCTTAAGTTTTGCATGTGGGCTAATTTTTTGTCTCATTTTTAGTGAGTTATACCCTAAGATAAAATAAAAACGCTGTGATAAAAACAAACTGCATTTAAAAGAAGAAGGAAAAATTATCTTAATAAAATAGCATTGATAAAAGAGAACTAAAGGATTCCTTCTTACCTTACTCTCCCATTCACCTTGGCACACCTTTGCCAAAACCATACTCTGAAGAAGCCTGAGCCCAGTGTCAAGGTCTCAAGCCTCAGATATTAAGACCTTAAACTGAAAACTCAGGACACCCAGGGAACTCAGACCTTCAGACATGAGATCATCGGGAGAATGGAGAATTGAATGATCTGTAAAGACAGCATGGACTAGGGCAGAAAAGGGTGGAATTGAAACTGTGTAACTCAGATTGGGACTTGAACCCATGGGCCGAGACTCAAACCAAGCCAAAACCCAGATTAGGACTTGAACCCGTGGTCTTTTAACTGAGATCACACACCTGGTCTCAGGACTTAATGAAGCTCAGGTTCTTGATGTCCTGTCACAGAAAGAATGCAGTAAGAGACAAAGTGGTAGGTAAGAAGTGGTTTTATTTTATTCTATTTTTTTATGCAGGAGGTTTTTATTAGTTATCCATT
The DNA here is from genome assembly GCF_000442215.2 of Lipotes vexillifer. Lineage (NCBI taxonomy): Eukaryota > Metazoa > Chordata > Mammalia > Artiodactyla > Lipotidae > Lipotes > Lipotes vexillifer. Next base: position 4,151,556 of record NW_006785816.1, read on the forward strand.
TTATACATATTAGTGTATATATGTCATTCCCAATCTCCCAGTTCATCCCCCCACCACCCCACCCCGCTTATCCCCCTTGGTGTCCACACGTTAGTTCTCTATATCTGTGTCTCTATTTCTGCCTTGCAAACCAGTTCATCTGTACCATTTTTCTGGATTCCACATATATGCGTTAATACACGATATTTATTTTTCTCTTTCTGACTTACTTCCTTCTGTATGACAGTCTCTAGGTCCATCCACATCTCTACAAATGACCCAGTTTCGTCCCTTTTTATGGCTGAGTAATATTCCGTTCTATATGTGTACCACATCTTCTTTATCCATTCATCTGCTGATGAGCATTTAGATTGCTGCCATGACCTAGCTATTGTACATAGTGCTGCAATGAACGCTGGGGTGCATGTGTCCTTTTGAATTATGGTTTTCTCTAGGTATATGCCCAGTAGTGGGATTGCTGGGTCATATGGTAATTCTATTTTTAGTTTTTTAAGGAACCTCCATACTGTTCTCCATAATGGCTGTATCAATTTACATTCCCTTCAACAGTGCGGGAGGGGTCCCTTTTCTCCATACCTTCTCCAGCATTTGTTGTTTGTGGATTTTCTGATGATGCCCATTCTAACTGGTGTGAGGTTATACCTCATTGCAGTTTTGATTTGCATTTCTTTAATAATTAGTGACGTTGAGCAGCTTTGCATGTGCCTCTTGGCCATCTGTATGTCTTCTTTGGAGAAATGTCTATTAGGTCTTCTGCCCATTTTTTGATTGGTGTTTTTTCTTCTTTAATACTGAGCCGCATGAGCAGTTTATATATTTTGAAGATGAGTCCTTTGTCCATTAAATCATTTGCAAATATTATCTCCCATTCTGAGGGTTGTCTTTTCATCTTGTTTACAGTTTCCTTTGCTGTACAAAAGCTTTTAAGTTTCATTAGGTCCCATTTGTTTATTTTTGTTTAACTTCTATTTCTCTAGGAGGTAGGTCAAAAAGATCGCTGTGATTTATGTCAAAGGGTGCTCTTCTTATGTTTTCCTCTAAGAGTTTTATAGTATCTGGTCTTATATTTAGGTCTTTAATCCATTTTGAGTTTATTTTTGTGTATGGTGTTAGGGAGTGTTCTAACTGTATTCTTTTCCATGTAGCTGTACAGTTTTCTCAGCACCACTTATTGAGGAGACTGTCTTTTCTCCATTGTATATCCTTGCCTCCTTAGTCATAGATTAGTTAACCATAGGTGCGTGGGTTTATCTCTGGGCTTTCTATCCTGTTCCATTGATCTGTGTTTCTGTTTTTGTGCCAGTACCATGTTATTTTGATTACTATAGCTTTGTAGTATAGTCTGAAGTCAGGGAGTCTGATTCCCCCAGCTCCATTTTTCTTTCTCAAGATTGTTTTGGCTTTTCAGGGTCTTTTGTGTTTCCATACAAATTGTGAAATTTTTTGTTCTAGTTCTGTGAAAAATTCCATTGGTAGTTTGATAGGGATTGCATTGAATCTGTAGATTGCTTTGGGTGGTACGGTCATTTTCACAATGTTGATTCTTCCAATCCAAGAACATGGTATATCTCTCCATCTGTTTGTGTCATCTTTGATTTCTTTCATCAGTGTCTTATAGTTTTCTGAGTACAGGGCTTTTACCTCCTTAGGTAGGTTTATTCCTAGGTATTTTATTCTTTTTGTTGCAATGGTGAATGGGATTGTTTCCTTAATTTCTCTTTCTGATCTATCATTGTTAGTGTATAGGAATGCAAGAGACTTATGTGCATTAATTTTTTATCTTGCAACTTTACCAAATTCATTGATTAGCTCTAGAAGTTTTCTGGTAGCATCTTTAGGATTATCTATGTATAGTATCATGTCATCTGAAAACAGTGACAGTTTTACTTCTTCTTTTCTGATTTGGATTCCTTTTATTTCTTTTTCTTCTCTGATTGCTGTGGCTAGGACTTCCAAAACTATGTTGAATAATAGAGGCAAGAGTGGACATCCTTGTTTTGTTCCTGATCTTAGAGGAAATGCTTTCAGTTTTCCACCATTGAGAAAAATGTGTGCTGTGGGTTTGTTGAATATAGCCTTTATTATGTTGAGGTAGGTTCCCTCTATGCCCACCTTCTGGAGAGGTTTTATCATAAATGGGTGTTGAATTTTTTCAATAGCTTTTTCGGCATCTGTTGAGATTATCATATGATTTTATTCTTCAGTTTATTAATATGGTGTGTCACATTGATTGATTTGCATATATTGAAGAATCCTTGCATCCCTGGGATAAATCCCACTTGATTATGGTGTATGATCCTTTAATGTGCTGTTGGATTCTGTTTGCTAGTATTTTGTTGAGGATTTTTGCATCTATATTCATCAGTGATATTGGTCTGTAATTTTCTTTTTTTGTAGTATCATTGTCTGATTTTGGTATCAGGGTGATGGTGGCCTCATAGAATGAGTTTGGGAGTGTTCCTTCCTCTGCGATTTTTTGGAAGAGTTTGAGAAGGATGGGTGTTAGCTCTTCTCTAAATGTTTGACAGAATTCAACTGTGAAGCCATCTGGTCCTGCACTTCTGTTTATTGGAAGATTTTTAATCACAGTTTCAAGTTCATTACTTGTGATTGGTCTGTTCATAATTTCTGTCACTTCCTGGTTCAGTCTTCGAAAGTTATACCTTTCGAAGAATTTGTTGATTTCTTCCCGCTTGTCTATTTTACTGGCATAGAGTTGCTGGTAGTAGTCTCTTATGATTCTTTGTATTTCTGCGGTGTCTGTTGTAACTTCTCCTTTTTCATTTCTAATTTTATTGATTTGAGTCCTCTCCCTTTTTTTCTTGATGAGTCTGGCTAAAGGTTTATCAATTTTGTTTATCTTCTCAAAGAACAAACATTTAGTTTTATTGATCTTTGCTATTGTTTTCTTTATTTCTATTTCATTTATTTCTGCCCTGATCTTTGTGATAACTTTCCTTCTACTAATTTTGGGTTTTGTTTGTTCTTCTTTCTCTAGTTCCTTTAGGTGTAAGGTTAGATTGTTTATTTGAGATATTTCTTGTTTCTTGAAGTAGGATTGTATTGCTATAAACTTCCCTCTTAGAACTGCTTTTGCTGCATCCCATACGTTTTGGATCATCATGTTTTCATTGTCATTTGTCTCTAGGTAATTTTTCATTTCCTTTTTGATTTCTTCAGTGATCTCTTGGTTATTTAGTTACATACTCTTTAGCCTTGGTGTGTTTGTGTTTTTTACATATTTTCCCTGTAATTGATTTCTAATCTCATAGTGTTGTGGTTGGAAAACATTCTTGATATGATATCAATTTTCTTAAATTTATCGAGGCTTGATTTGTGACCCAAGATGGGATCTATCCTGAGAATGTTCCGTGTGTGCTTGAGAAGTGTAATCTTCTGTTTGCGAATGGAATGTCCTATAAATATAATTAAATCTATCTGGTCTATTGTGTCACTTAAAGCTTGTTTTTCCTTATTACTTTTCTGTCTGGATGATCTGTCCATTGGTGTAAGTGAGGTGTTAAAGTTCTCCACTATTATTGTGTTACTGTCGATTTCCTCTTTTATAACTGTTAGCAGTTGCTTTATGTATTGAGGTGCTCCTATGTTGAGTGCATATATATTTACAATTGTTATATCTTCTTCTTGGATTGATCCCTTATGTAGTGTCCTTCTTTGTCTCTTGTAATAGTCTTTATTTTAAAGTCTAATTTGTCTGATATGAGTATTGCTACTCCAGGTTTCTTTCGATTGCCATTTGCATGGAATATCTTTTTCCATCCCTTCTCTTTCAGTCTGTATGTGTCCCTAGGTCTGAAGTGGGTCTCTTGTAGGTAACATATATATGGGTCATGTTTTTGTATCCATTCAGCAAGACTGTGTCTTTTGGTTGGACCATTTAATCCATTCACATTTAAGATAATTATGGATATGTATATTCCTATTACCATTTTCTTAATTGTTTTTGGTTTGTTTTCTTCTCATATGTTTCCCACTTAGAGAAGTTACTTTACCATTTGTTGTAGAGCTGGTTTTGTGATGGTGAATTCTCTAAGCATTTGTCTGTAAAACTTTTGATTTCTCTGTCGAATCTGAATGAGATCCTTGCTGGGTAGAGTAATCTTGGTTGTACGTTCTTCCCTTTCATCATTTTAAATATATCGTGTCACTCCCTTCTGGCTAGTAGAGTTTCTGCTGAGAAGTCAGCTATTAACCTTATGGGAGTTCCCTTGTATGTTATTTGTCATTTTTCCCTTGTTGTTTTTAATAATTTTTCTTTGTCTTTAATTTTTGTCAGTTTGATTACTATGTGTCTTGGTGTGTTTCTCCTTGGGTTTATCTTGCCTGGGACTCTCTGCGCTTGCTGGACTTGGGTGACTATTTCCTTTCCCATGTTAGGGAAGTTTTTGACTATAATCTCTTCAAATATTTTCTCGGGTCCTTTTCTCTCTGTCTCTTCTCCTGGCATGCCTATAGTGCGAATGTTGGTGTGTTTAATGTTGTCCCAGAGGTCTCTTAGGCTGTCATCATTTCTTTTCATTCTTTTTGCTTTATTCTGTTCTGCGGCTGTGAATTCCACTATTCTGTCTTCCAGGTCACTTATCCGTTCTTCTGCCTCATTTATTCTGCTATTGATTCCTTCTAGTGTAATTTTCTTTTCAGTTATTGTATTGTTTATCTCTGTTTGTTTTTTAAATCTTCTAGGTGTTTGTTCTTTAATTCTTCTAGGTCTTTGTTAAATATTTCTTGCATCTTCTTAATCGTTGCCTCCATTCTTTTTCCAAGGTCCTGGATAACCTTCACTATCATTATTCTGAATTGTTTTTCTGGAAGGTTGCCTATCTCCACTTCATTTAGTTGTTTTTCTGGGGTTTTATCTTGTTCCTTCACCTGGTACATAGTCCTCTGCCTTTTCATTTTGTCTGTCTTTCTGTGAATGTGGTTTTAGTTCTACAGGCTGCAGGATTGTAGATTTTCTTGCTTCTGCTGTCTGCCCTCTGGTGGATGAGGCTATCTAAGAGGCTTGTGCAAGCTTCCTGATGGGAGGGACTGGTGGTGGGTAGAGCTGGGTGTTGCTCTGGTGAGCAGAGCCCAGTAAAACTTTAATCCACTTGTCTGCTGATGGGTGGGGCTGAGTTACCTCCCTGTTGGTTGTTTGCCCTGAGGTGACCCAGAACTGGAGGCTACATGTTCCTTGGTGGGGCTAATGGCGGACTCCGGGAGGGCTCATGCCAAGGAGCACTTCCCAGAACTTCTGCTGCCAGTGTCCTTTTCCCTCAGTGAGCCACAGCTGCCCTCCCCCCCGCCCCAGGATACCTTTCAACACTAGCAGGTAGGTCTGGTTCAGTCTCCTGTGGGGTCACTTCTCCTTCCCCTGGGTCCCGATGTGCACACTACTTTGTGTGTGCCCTCCAAGAGTGGAGTCTCTGTTTCTCCCAGTTCTGTCAAAGTCCTGCAATCAAATCCTGCTAGCCTTCAAAGTCTGGTTTTCTGGGAATTCCTCCTCCCATTGCCAGACCCCCAGGTTGGGAAGCCTGACGTGGGGCTCAGAACCTTCACTCCAGTAGGTGGGCTTCTGTGGTATAATTGTTCTCCAGTTTGTGAGTCACCCACCCAGCGGTTATGGGATTTGATTTTATTGTGATTGCGCCCCTCCTACCATCTCATTGCAGCTTCTCGGTTGTCTTTGGATGTGGGGTATCTTTTTAGGTGTGTTCCAGTGTCTTCCTGTCGATGATTGTTCAGCAGTTAGTTGTGATTCTGATGCTCTCACAAGAGGGAGTGAGTGCACGTCTTTCTACTCTGCCACCTTAGACCAATCTCCCAGAAGTGGGTTGATTTAGAGAGAAACACACTCCACAGACAGAGTGTGGGCCATCTCAGAAGGCGAGAGTGGCACCAGGGTATGGGGTTGTCAGTTTTCATAGGGGTAGGTCATTTCATAAGCCAAAGAGTGGGAGGAGTATTCCAGCTGTTTTGGGGAAGGGGTGGGGATTTCCGGGAATTGGGCCACTGTCCACTTTCTGACCTTTGTGGTCGGCCTTGGAACTGTCATGGTGCCTGTGGATGTGTCATTTAGCTTGCTGATGTGTTACAATGGGTGTGTACTGAGGCTCAAAGTTTAGTAGAAGTCAACTCATCCATCATCTTGGACCTATTTGTTTCTAATCAGTTTATGTTGTGTCCTTGGGCTATGTCATTCTTTTAAAGGTTGTGCCCTGCCCCCTTCCCTCCTGTTTCAGAATCCTGATTCTGTTGACTCTGGTTTGGGCAAGGCACTTGATCCTTCACCTGTACAGTGGTAAGAGGATCACTTACCTTTTAGGCTTCCAGTTATGATTAAATGACATAACTTAAAGGGCTCAGTATAAAATTTAGCATATATTCAGTACTCAGTGAATAAAAGCTATTTTTATTCCCTCTGGAAAAGAAGCAGAGGAAATTTAAAAGGCAGAAAAAGAGGAAAAAAGAGAAAAACAATGAAGACAAGCAGGGAAACAAATAGCAAAGGAAAGGTAGGTGTTCGGGTGAAAGCTCCAGGGGAGTTTTCTGACTTGAAAGTGAACAATGCTGCAGACAGAGATTTGCCATTGATGCTGAAAACTCGGCCTCTGTGCACTGGTGCTGAATCAAATCTCAGAGACAGAGTTTTGGATGAAGTAGAAAAGAATAGCTTCATTGCTTTACCAGGCAAAGGGGGACATGGGTAGGCTCTGTGCCCTCAAAAACTGTGTGTCCCAACCCCAGAGGATTTGGTGAGGAGTTTTATAGCAATGGTTCAAGGGTGGGTTTGCTGATAAGATTAGGGTGTGTGCAGGGCCTGCACTCTTTTAATCTGGCCTCAAGTGGTCTCCTAAGCTTGATGAACTTCTCTGGTTCCTTTAGTCTGGCCTCAGGTGGTCTTCTGTGGAAGGAATAATGCTAACATCTTCCATTTGTTGGTGGTTTTAGTTCTGTAAAGAGCTCAAAGATATTGTTATGTGTCTCCCTTGAGGCAGAACCAGGACCTGCCCCAAGGCTGCACTCTTGTTTCTTGGCTGGTCCTCCCTTGTCTCTGCATCCCCTCCCTTCCCTGCTTAGCAACTGTTTGAATCTGCCCTTTGGAACTCATGGTAGGTCATGGAGGCTGGAATCTATTCCCTATAAGAAACACAGGGCATGAAAAGTCTTCTGTGCTGAGGAGCCCCAAAGGGTTCCTGCTCAGTTTCACCATGAACAATCTCTTTCACAGAGAGCAGCATCTCCCACTGGTTTCTCATCCTACTTCAAATCTGAGGCATAGGGCTTCCCTGGTGGCGCAGTGGTTGAGAGTCCGCCTGCCGATGCAGGGGACGCGGGTTCGTATCCCGGTCCAGGAAGATCCCACGTGCCGCGGAGTGGCTGGGCCCGTGAGCCATGGCCGCTGAGCCTGCGTGTCTGGATCCTGTGATCCGCAACGGGAGAGGCCACAACGGTGAGAGGCCTGCGTACCGCAAAAAAAAAAAAAAAAAAAAGTGTAAAGAACATGAAGGACGATGAAAGAATAAAAGCAAAGTTAAATTCTTGGTAGTAATACAGACTAGCAGGCAAAGGACAACCAACTGCCTTTATTAATTTAAAAAACAAGCAGATCTTAGTCCTGTTAGTTTTGTAGTTTTGACCTTTAAGGTCTTCTTTTTTAGGTTTATGAGTAGGCTGAATCATGACAAATGCCTAATTTAAAATTGAATTAGCTGCCAATCACCTCTCCTGTGCGAATCAGCTGCCAACTGAACTCTAAAGCAAATAAAAATACTTGGATTAATCCATTCAGCAACAGAGAAACATATCTCTTTCATTCTGGGATCTTGGGGACAAAGTAATTTAACTCTGTTAAGGAGAGAGAGCCACATAAAGGGAGCAGCCTTATAAGGGAATGACTGGATTGGGGTCTCCACTGTCAAAGGCCCAGAGGGGATTCAAGGTAACATTTCTTGATTGAAAACATGGTTCAAGCATTGGGCCAAGTAGGCTTTTTAGGGGTCACATGTCTTGGATACTATTCCACATCAAACATTTTATTTCTAGGACACAGTGACCGGAAAGGTTTCTCATTCCAACCAATGTAAAAAAAAACATGGAGTACTCCTCCCCTAATCCCACGCTAGCAGCCCTCCTTGGAACAACTTGCAAGGTAAAACATCTTTGCAACAAAATATTATTAAGTCTCTCCTTTTAGCCACTTCATTTTTTCTCACTTCAGTAAGATTCTTAACAGGAGTGCAAATGCCCTATTTATTAGGAAAGACCTTGACCCTACACAGAGCAAATACAAACAGCAGTTATTCTAACAAACTATGTAAGTTGGTGATCTCTTCAATCTGCTTTCTTTGTGCCTAACTGTTGGCAGGCCAGTAAAGCTTAAGGGCCCATGGCATAGGAAAAACGAAGTGTAGGGAGCCCATGAGTTTCATGCAATCTGGGAGGGATTTCTGGACAGGGAAACATGGATTCCTGGCTCCAAAGGACTTGAATCTCTGGCTGCTTTGGGAAAGTGTCCTGTTTGTGTTGGAGATGTCCCAGGGCAGGCTTTCATTACAGAAATTGAGAGATGTTGCCTTAGGGTTCAGTGCCTTTCCCAGGCTTGTTAAGTGCCATTCACTCATTCCTTCATTCAGTAGGTATTTATAAAACACTTCTGACTCAGAGCTAGGAAAATGTGAGCCAAGGGCAGGCTGCATCCTAGGAGTTGTCCTAGGAAATGAAAAGGTCACTGACTCTGACCTTGTATAGGCACAATTGTGTTATAGAGGTTAATAACACAGATATTAATTGGAGTCAGGAAGTTCTGGGTCCCCGTCCCACATCCTCCATTTTCTAATATGACCTTGGGCACATTATTAACTTGTCTGGGTTTCCAATGTGAATAATAGTAATTCTGATGTGAATAATTAGCAACAGTAGGGTTATTATGAGCTTTAAATAAGATAATGCTTTCCCTAGCACATTATAGCCTTACACACTGCTTGACACATTGTAACTGTTATTAGTATTTGATAGTCTAACATCAAGGCATATCTCTTCAGTTCATCAGATCCCTAAATTAAAATAAAGAAGCACAGCAATTATTGCCGGTTATAATTTCATCTGTAATCAATATCTCCAGAGAGCCTTCTCAGTGTTGGAGTAGAGCCCAAGCCATCTTGGCCAAAATGTCTCAATCTTTGGGTGTCTGAAAATGGCTTATGTTCATTAAAAGTTCTTTTGTTCTCACTGGATTGCCAAGTGCTTTATGAATATAAACTGATCCCAAGAGAGACTGATGCCTATTGTCTCCAAGAGGAGCCCTTTTTCTCCACGCAGCCCATCCTGCCAAATCCAAGACCACTCCAGCTTCGCTGAGAGCTGAGCATTGCTGAACCTTAGAGTTGAAAGGAGCTTTGGAGGACATCAATCTCAGGCCTGCTCCATTGCATGAGCCAAACCACAGAGCTAAGTAAGACACTTAGGTCAACTGATAATATTTCCTCTCAAAGTCTCATATCTTTTTTCAGGCTTTCAGATCCTTAGGCTTTCATGGAATAGGCTAGTGATTTTGAAGCACTACCTATGAATTATCATTCAGTAAAGTGAAAAAACAATGGCTCCATTTGGGGGCTCCCCTGCTGTTGTAGATGGCTGAGCATCTCTGAACTGGCTGTGGGTTGGGGGGAAAGTGTCAAGAATCCCATTGCTTTTACCATTTATATGGTAGTAAAAGGTATGCATTTGCTTTGTGTGTACTCTTGGGAAATACATTTCTGCACATACGTTCATGCAAAGTGGTAGCAAAAACAGCCACAAAAAGGTTCCAAGAAGGGGTGACCAGAAGACAAGGAGAGAGGCCTCCACATCATCTCCGAAGCTGAGATGTAGGAGGAGGTGAAGTACCTTTTCAAATAATAATAATAATAATAATAGTGATCATAACCAGCTACAGCAAGAAGTAAAGGGTTAAGCAGTGTTGTTCATTGTCACATGATGCTGGGAAAGGGCTGAGCAGGAACCTTGGGGCTGGGGAGGAGGCACATCTTGCCTGCACATGTGGCCTCTACCACAAACACTTCAAAGTGCCTCCTCAGACCGACATAACATTCTGACGCCGACTGTAAATGCCCTTGACACGCAGAGTGGAAAATATCAAACGCTCCACCAGTCCCCAAAATGCAGTGTCTCTGCACTGGGAAAGGCCTTAATGAGCCTGCAGTGAAGGGGGAGGTTGGGGGCCAGGACTCGGAGCCAGGGAAAGGGGAGGCGGGGTAACGGGTGGTTCTGATTTAAGGCTTGTACAGATGCACGCCGGCGTGTGCAACTCTGCTCAGACCGCTGTGAATCTAAATGCCCCAGGACCTTGCGGAACAGCCCCAAACATCAATTCCAGGCCTTGCTGAGTCAAGACCCTACTGAGACTATTTCCCCTTGCACATTCCAGAGCATATGACTCTTAAGTGGAAGAATTTTCCAGCCCACAGAGCTGTGATTTTTCGCCAAAGAATCTTTGTGCCCTGTTTTCTCCCACACAGTTCCCTTCCATTCTCATGGAGGACACCTTATCACGTTGTCCTCTCTCTGGTAAATTTTCATGATGAAGAAAGTCGGCTGCCTGAAAGGTCTCTCATCCTACCAAGGTGCACCTGCCTTTCTGTGAACAGAGTGTCTTTCCCTGGAGGTCTGTTGTTATCTGTTCCCAGTAAACCTGCTACAAAATAACTCAGGAGAATAGTCCAGACAATGTGAAGGAAGAGGGTGTGTCTCTCTTTAGTATCCCATCTTTTCATCATTGGCCCCCTGGGCTGAGTTTGTCATCCACTCATTCTTTAATTCATTCACGATTTTTGAAACACTGGAGCACATAAAATTTATAAAACACCCTACCCTTTGAAGATATCACTGTATAATAGGGGAAGGGAACATACAAAAAACCAGTTACAAATGAGTGTGTACAGTGCTTTAATAGAGGTCTGTTACAAAGTGCCCAAGCACTCAGGAGCCAAAGTGAAGAGGTCAGCTCTAGGCATATGGACCTTTCTTCAGGAGACTATTTAAGCTGGACCTTGACGAATGCACGGGATTTTAGCAGGCAAAAGAAACAGCCAGTGTAAAGAATTGGGAGAGAGCAAATCCTAGTGAATTTGGGGAAGCTGTTCAGTGTGGTTGGAGTACAGGGTGTGGGAAGCAATGATGGTAGATGAGGCTGGGAAGGCACAACATTAAGGGCTCGTGTGCCAGGCTGATGCACTCATTACAAAGTCTAAAGGATTTTAGGTTAAGCTCTGACCTAGAAGGGTAAATCTAGTGGAGTGAAAGATGAACTGGAAAGTGGAAAGGCTGGAGTCTTTCCTGTGTGTGACATGCTCTGTTCATCTTAAGAACATCAATTGCTCATCAGAAAAGATATTTAATTTCTGTTTCTTGCCACGTCTGTTATACTCGCTGGGTGCTGTTTCTCCCAACTCCTTAGAGGCTTAGCATCGAAAACCAGTGTTCTCAAGGCATTTTTCTCCTGCCTTTGGCCTCTTCTCTTGTCTCTCCAGATCGTGTGTTCTAGAAGCAAGAATTTCGGGAAGTAATCAAAACCACTGGTCCATTACAGAGCTCCACCCCAGAGGAAATATGGAGGATGAAGTCCAGTCCCCAGGAGAGAGCAAACACTTTCTTATATAAACACGGAGCAAATGCGAAATTTTAGCCAGAAAAATACATTCTGTCACTAAGCTTATATCAAACAGGCCCAAAGGGACCCATCAGAAGTTTTCTTGCAAATTATATTTACATGGCTTTAGATGGTGTTTGGGTGGTTAAAATTCTTCTAGTATAATAACATGGGAACATAAGATAAGTGAGTAATAAAAAAGGTAACTGAATCTCATGTGTTAAGTCCTAAAGTTTTTACAGGTATAATCTTTAGGGAATAAGGAGGAATTAACCCATGAATAGGAAGGGTTCTGGAATGATAGAGGCAGTGCTCAGTGGTTTCTCCAGCTTTAATTGTCACTGCTGGAGACAAGACCCCAGAATGCATGAATTGATTTCCCTGCTGAAAACATCAGATTTTGTGTATTTTGAAAATTGGTGGGAACTGCTGTAAAAATAATTACATCTTGTTTCTCTCCTCACAGAAAGACTGTAGATGACCAACGTCATTGCTTTGTTTGGAATATTGGCTCTGATTAAAAGTCTTTAGTTAAGATTCAGTAATTTATCATTGGAAACTTGTATAACCTGGTCTAGATGTACTGACCACATTGAATATGCTCTTTTGATCTATCTCACCGTCTGAATCATTTATACACTGCTCTACAAGTTATAGAACACAAGTTAGTGGGCTATGACTTTTATATGCATCATGTCATTTAAATCAATCTTACGACAACCCTGTGAGATAAGTTCTACTATTAGCCCTATTTTACATGTGTGGACACTGAAGGCTCAGAGGGATGAAGTTAACTTGGAGTTCCCAAGGAGCAGAAATGAGATTCTAATCCAGATCTGACTCACCATACTACATGGCACGCTGATATTTCTAAAGGACATTAAAGGCTGTTACCTGAGTATGGGGGCAGGGAAAGGGACTAGATTGCGTTTAACTTAACCAAGTGGCCTGGGTGAGTGAGGGACAGACTCAGAGAGGTACCAAAATATTCATCTCCCTTCTCTTTGGTGTGGGATCCACTTTTGGCTCTCTTGGGTGCTAGAGGCAGTAGGGCACTGTTATCCCTGGGCTTGGAGTTGCGTCTGTAGAGCCAAACAAAATCACCAACTCAGCAGGCTCAAGGTCTGAAAGCAATTATGCTGGGCCCAAAAAATAAGTGAGCAGCAGGTAAAACAGAATTTAATAATGTCTATTTAATTTCTAAATCCATTCCTTGCTTTTCCAAAATACTATATATATATATATATATATATATATATATATATATTCTGTGTTTTAGCAAGGAAGGTGTTTTACCAGGATTCTATTCCTCAAAGAAGCTGCTCCTGTCAGACAACTTCTCTGGGAGTTAGTCCCACAGGCAGGCTGTCCTTGAGCACTTAGCACCATTCTCAGCTCTTACTTTAAATGGTCCAGAAGGGCGCACGGAGCCCCCAGAGGGCCACCTTGCTCTCCACCACAGAGTCTAAGGAAGAGCCTTCACTGCTATTCTACTCTCTCACCTGCTGTTCCTGACATGAGCAGGGGAAAATTGAAATTGTAAACTTGGCTTTGGTGAGCATCTTTACATGGCAAGTAGATTTGAAAGGAACCCAAGCAAATGCCCTGCTTCCTCTAGGAAGAAATAATGCCCAGTTTGCAAGAAAAGAGTGAGGTGACAATTGATCTTGTTTCCCATATTGTTCCAACAGAGATTCTAATCCAACAGGTCCCTTACAATGGCATGACATCGGTGTTTTAGGTTGGAAAAGGAAATTGGGACAGGGACTTCCCTGGTGGCGCAGTGGTTAAGAATCCACCTGCCAATGCGGGGGACACAGGTTCGAGCCCTGATCTGGGAAGATCCCACATGCCTCAGAGCAACTGAGCCTGTGTGCCACAACTACTGAGCCTGCGCTCTAGAGCCCACAAGCCACAACTACTGAGCCTGTGAGCCACAATTACTGAAGCCTGCGCGCCTAGAGCCTGTGCCCCATAACAAGAGAGGCCACCGCAATGAGAAGCCCGTGCCCCACAACGAACAGTAGCCCCTGCTCACCGCAACTAGAGAAAGCCCGTGCACAGCAATGAAGACCCAGAGCAGCCAAAAATAAATTAATTAATAAAAAAAATTGGGGCTTCCCTGGTGGCGCAGTGGTTGGGAGTCCGCCTGCCGATGCAGGGGCCACGGGGTCGTGCCCCGGTCTGGGAAGATCCCACATGCCGCGGAACGGCTGGGCCCCCGAGGCAAGCGGCCCCACGC
>NW_006785816.1:4165501-4189699 GCF_000442215.2 Lipotes vexillifer
ACGGGTTCGTGCCCCGGTCCGGGAAGATCCCACATGCCGCAGAGCGGCTGGGCCCGTGAGCCATGGCCGCTGAGCCTGCGCGTCCGGAGCCTGTGCTCCGCAACGGGAGGGGCCGCAACGGTGAGAGGCCCGCGTACAGCAAAAAATAAATAAATAAATAAATAATAAATAATTTTTAAAAATTGGGACATAAGAGGACATGATTACCTGGAGGTCTTCAAGACACCTCACCTTCCCCCTGTGAATGTATTCCTTTGCCCATATGTCCTTGATTAGTGAATGGTCCCACCATATACCCAGACAACTGTGTAGGAATCCCAGATTCTTCTTTCTATCTTATCTCCCAGGAAGTCTTTTTGTTTCCCTCCTGAATGTTTTCTCTACCTTCTTCTTTTCACCACTGTCAACTGTCAAAATCCTCTTTATTAATCTCGCCCCCCCGCCCATCTTCCACACTGCTGCCAGAATGATGCCATGACCTCCCCCATCATGTTTTCCTGAAGGTCCCATCTTCCTCTACTTGTCCACCACCTCGCTTTGCTCACTTCTGCCTCTGAGTCTTGCAGCAGTGTGTCTGCTTGGTGGAACTCAAATCACCTTGGAAACCATAGCTGTAAGGAAGTCTGGAAAATATCTTCTTATTTTCCACGATTCCAACCTCTGAAGTACAGGAAGACACATGAGACGGAGGCTGGAGTGGGTGTTGAGAGAACAAGTATGAAGTATTTGCCGCTCTGCCAACTCAGCTTTACCTGTGGTTCTTTGTGTCAGCGCTGTCATTGTTCAGAATTGGTGGAGACAAACAGCAACGGGAATATAGAGTGGAGTTTGTTTCATGCACGTGATGCTGAGGGAGAAAAATTTACAGAGTATAGGAAATAGAGGAAACAGAACAATCGTTAGCATTTAGAGGACCTCAAAACTAATAGCAAATACCAACTAGCTATAGTGGATCCAATAACTGACTAATTTCAACAGCATCCTAACTGGTCTCCTATTACTACCTCTGTCTCCTTCAATCACGTCTCTACACAATGATCAAAGTGACTTGATAAAACTTAAGGTACATCAAGGTGCTCTTCTGCTCGAAACTCCCCAGTGACATCCCTTCTCACTCCCTTCGCTCAGAGAAAAGCCGTAAGCCCCCATCTGCCACTCCGCTCCTTTGTTCTTCCAATGTGCTGGGTGCACTCCACCTCAGCCCTTGCTCTGCTGCTCTCTTTGCCTGGAATATTCTTCCCCTAGGTACCTGTGGGACCTGTTCCCAAATGTCATCTTCTCAGTAAGCCCTTCACTCACTACCTTACCTCGAATTGCATCCCCCAGCTTCCCTCAACTTCCTGTCGATCTTCCTTTCTATTTTCTGCTTAGCATTTGTTTCCAGTGGACCAAATTTATCTTGCTTAAATCGTCCCTCTCCATCCCCTCAAATGTAAGCTCAGTATAGGTAGAGATTGTTATACCCCTTTTTCACTACTATCTCCACAGAAACCAGCACAGTGCCTGGTGCATGACAGGTGCTTCATGAATATTTATTGAATCAAAGAATAAATGAACAAGCTGGTTAAATGAAAGAACTTTGGGATGGATGAAAAAATAAAAAACCTTTTCCCATAGAGAGGTAAAATGTAAAAGGGATTTCTAAGGAGGCATAAAGGGAATTTTCTAAAACCGCTCTCCTTCTGGGGTATCGCTGGGGGCAAGACTGTGGCGGTGCTTTCTGCCAGCCACCTACTAGAGAACCCTTGGGGCTGACAGAGCTCTGGTGGGGAAGGAACACTGTCCTAGGAGCCAGGAGAGCAGGCTCTAGCCCGGCCTCTGCCTCTAGCTAGATAAGTTTGGGGAAGCCCTTTCTGCTCACTTGGGCCCTGATTTTACTGGTGGAGAAACTCAGGCTGCTATGGGCTCTGACTTTCTTCCATGGTGGATTGCACCGAAAGAACAATTCATTGATAAGTGATTTAAACTCTGTGGGTGTATCTCCAAAGACTCAAGAGCTACATTTTTAGCCTATGAATTTCCTCCAGAAGTGCTTGTGGCAGCAGAAATTTCTCCACTCCGCCCCATGGAGCGGAGCTGTGTCCACTGGGCTGTGGCCTCTGCCGGCTCATGTTAACAGTCAGAGCTGATGATGATGTCTGTGGCCTGCCTCTTTAGGACACCATGTTCCATCTGCTGCAGCAATCTTGTGGTCCAATTTTTATTTCTACTTTAAATACACAAGCTTTCTCTACACATTTCACGTGAGTATCTTGAGGGAATCCAGGGACATTTTTCTTTAACCTGCCTGAAATTGTTTTGGCAGAAGTTCTGAAGGCTGAAGTCTTGAGAGATTTGGGTTTTGTTAAATTATAGACATAATTTCAGTGAGGTTAAATAGCTCAGGCAAAAATTGGAGTGCCCTCACATCATTTATGCCCGTGAAACTCTACCCATCCTGCAAGGCCTGACTCTAGCGCTGTCTCATCCAGAGAGCGCTGTCTCATCCCAGGTCATCAGAGCTAGAAGGGCATTCTCTTCTCCCCGAGGCTGTGTGCTGGCAGAGCATGTAAAGGGAAGCCGGACAGATAAGGGTTTGAATCCCAGATCTTGCTAGTGGGTAACCTTGACCAAGTTTCCCAATTTCTCTAAGCCTCAGATTTCTCAATTGTAAATGGTGATAGTGAAAATAGTAGTAGGTAACATTTATTGAGTGCTTACTGTCAAGCACTATGTTAGATATTTTACATCATCTATTTTACTCAATCCTCTGAAGAACCCTGTGGGACAAGACATTTTATTATGTCTTCTCTATATATGAGGAAACTAAAGGTAAAAATGAAATGAGAATTAATATCTCACTGAGTGATGAAGATTAAATTTAAAAAATATGGATCATGGCATTCATTAAGCACTTAATAAATGTAAGTTCCTTCTCCATTGTATTCATTAAACCAGCTTGGGTATGTCATTCTCACAGCACTTACCCTGTGTTGCCTTATATTATGACTCTGTAGAAGGAGTGAGATGTACAGGATGGGAAGTAAGAGCCTGGGCTCTAACCCTTGGACATGTTACTTAATCTTTGTGAACGCTGAACACCTCAACTATAAAATAGGGGGAATGCTACTGTGAAGGTTCATCAAACTGATATATAATCTAAAGTAATGCCTGGCACAGAATAGCTATTACTATCATTATTTATCAAGAATATTAAAATCTATATTCCTTTTCAGTCTGAAGTTACCTGAGAAATAAAACAGGTCTTTTCCATTGTTGTATCCCTTTGTGACCTCATCCTGTGTCTTGTGTGTTACGAAATTACTTCTCAAAGTGCACCCAAAGTGGCACCTGAATTAGAATGTCCTGAAAGCTTGATAAAAGGAAGATTCCTGGGCACCTCCCCAAACTCAATGGATTATGATCTCTGGCAGTGACCCAGGATTTTGTATTTTACCAGTCTCCTCAGGTAAGTTCTATGGACCCTGATGTTTGAGGACCACTCTACTCAGGGCACCAAATATCTATGAGTGAAATAAACAAGTGGATGGATGATCAAAGCAATTTTTTTTTTTCCCATGTGGCACAGCTTGCATGATCTTAGTTCCCCGACTAGGGACTGAACCCCGAGGCCACAGCAGTGAAAGCGCCAAGTCACTGGACCGCCAGAAAAGTCCCCAAAGCAACTTGCTTAAGTATGCATTTTTCAAAAGTAATGGAAAGAAAAACTACCAATAGTGCTAATAATTTCGGGTTAAAAAGATTCTGGTCTTGCTCTTCAGCATACAGCTTTGGATCCCACTTACTCATTTGACTTATTCTTGCCCCAAATGCTCCTTCAGTCCATTTCCTTGAGGAGGTGGAGTAGTTATCTATTGAGGCACAGGTCTTCAATAGACTCTGAAAATTTCCTAAGAACTGTGAGTCTCCAGCTGATTCCTCAGCAACATAGACTTACCCACACTCTGGGTGCCTGCCTGTAAGTATCATCCTAAAGCTCTATCAAGATGAATTATGTTAATGGAGTCTATAAGAAAACAAACACCTCCAAACTTTCAGAACTTTTAATTGGGATAAAAGTCTTTTCAGCCTCGACATTTTAGCAAAGAAAATGAAATCTCGAGTTACATGAATCATATGAATCATATACATAGACATTTTGGATTTATTTTTTATCCCATTTCTTTTTTAAGGACATTTCTTAAAGCACCGCTAAACAAAAGATTATTTTTCTATAAAGACTTGTCACACCAACATCTCAGTAGAAATGCCGCCCCTTTAGAAATAAAGAGGAGGGAAGACAGAAAGTGATGTGGTCAGCGGAGTAATAAATTAAATTCACCTGGCAGAGTTTGTTCTTCAGGTCTGAAACGTGTAAAAGAACACATTTCTAGCGAATGAAAACAAAATTCCACAGAAAGAAAGACCAGTTCTGAAACACGAAAAGAGAGGTTACTGTTCCCAAACCCTGACTCCAGCGTAAATGGCAGGCTCGGGTTAAGAGTCATAATTTCCATACCAAATGTGCAAAATTTTACAAGCCAAAACAAAAGCTCTCAAGCCCAACAAAGCCCAAGCTAATTTAATTTCTCCTACAGAAAAGAAAGATGATAACAACCTAGAATTGAATACTTTTGTCATTAAAAGTTGCTGTATTTTAAATTTTTAGTTGAGTTGGGTAGTAAAAAACTACACACTAAGATATCTTCTTCCAGGAGGTAGTAACTGCAATATGCTGAAGAGCTCAAAGTCAAAAGTTCTATAGGATTTGTGTAGCATCTGCACTAGCATATTTCTTACCCAGTAAAGCCTCAATTTCTTCATCTGCAAAACTAGAAACAGACCTGTGCTTTTTTCAAAGGGTGGTTGTGAGGATTAAATGTTAAAATGTCTATAAAGCTCTTAGCACAGTTCCCTGCACACTGTAAGACCTTAATAAATGCTAGTTGTTATAATTATACAAGCTTCAGCCTGGAGACAAAGATTTCTACCTTTATTGGAAAGAATAACTGATGCTCATGACCTCAATAATAATGAGATATTATGTTGTGTAGCCCTGGCAGAGGAACTAAAGCAAAAGTGGAGACTAAATAATGTGGAAGGAAAGCCAATTACTTGAGCAGCAGGGGGTGATTGATGTACACTAGTTGGATATATCTTAAAGGAGATGGTACTTCTAGACATGCCTCATGTCACCAAGAAGCTCTATGCCAACAATAAATTATTGTCATGTATTTAGGCAATAATGCCAAATGCAACACCAGATTTATCTGAGTTCTAGTTTTAGGAAAAATAGCCATCTGTTACCTCCTTTTTCTCTGAGGAATACAAAACACTTCGTATGAATTTTTACATTTTCAAAGATTATATTGTGTTAGTGAGGGAGTGGGGAATATTAATTTCTATTTTCTGTTGGGTAGAAGCAGGCCCAAGAAGATAAAACTGCTTTCATAAAATCACATAACTGAAACAGAACCTCAGTCTCTTAATACTAAATTTCAAACTCAATCCAGTAAAGCTCACTGCATTTCACATGGGCTTCATGTGCACAGTAGCTCTGCTTCTTTTTGGTTTCATTTTCAAGAGTAATAATTCATAAATTTCAACCACTTCCATGGTTTTTCCCATCACTGGCTCTCTGGACACGTTCAGGGTGTTTGTCTTTTCGGCTTCAACGTAAATGCTATGCAAGTGTGAGCCTAGTGCTGGGCAGAATTGGAAAGCGGTGCAGTCATGAAGGCTCTGGGGAACCACACCTTTGGTTTTTCATTACAAGTGAGCCAAGCTGGGATCAAATCTGAGATCTGAGGGAGAAGGACCTGAATCACTGGAAGTGGCCTCAGTGTCCAAGCAGGATGTATCAGGTGTGGTTGGAGGGAACTTGAGGATCAGAGAGATGGCTGTCCTGAAAGAAGCCCCAGTCCATGGGGAACATTTTATGCCTGGCAAACGGGTGTGGGGATTTGAGATAATGATCAGTCAGGATGAGAGAGGTGAGCTAGAAGAATCTTCTAGAAGCTGAGAGATCATTAACACAATGCCTATAGTGTTAAAACAAACAAACAAAAAATAGAATCCATAAAGAAATCATGGCCCTATAACACACAGGCATAAAGTAAATGAAATAAGAGAAAAAAACTTCTTGGTTCCAGCTTTAGACATCAGTTCCTTTTCTCAGAAATAACAAACATGTATTTCTTGAAAAACATACCTTAGGGAAATAATCAGAAATGCAGCAAAGATTTCTGTTAGAAGATGTTCATCATTGTGTTATTCATGTTAGTAAAATAATGGAAGAAAATGTAACACTCAACGATAGGAAAATTTAAAATAATTTAAATATTTTATTGATACAATAAATATTGATACAATGAAATAACTATTTATTGGTACAATAAATATTGATACAGTGAAATAGTAGGTATCCATTAAATAACAAGTTTCCAAAGAATGTTTTATCACAATATTATATTTAAGTGAAAAAGTAAGACATAAAACTGTGCATACAATATGGTTTTAATTATGTAAAAGAAACACAAAGACACACACACACACACACACACACACACACACAAAGATTGGAAGTAAATACACCATAAAGGAAACAATGATACTCTATCTCTGGGTGATGAACTTCTTGGAGATTTTATATTCTTCTTTGTTTAAAGGTTTAAAAGACTTGAAAATACAACTCACATATCTTTTCAATAATCTGAAGAAATATTATCTGAAGAAAGATGATGTGACAAACCCACATAGAAAAACGGTCAATGTGCCTGGCAACCAATTTTTTCTACTAAAATGACTTGTGCATTCTAAACCTGGAGAAAAACAATTTCAAATGAATCTTCTGCAACACCACTCCCGTGGCTACCTTGATTCAAACTTCCAGAAATTCACAAAGACCACACCACTCAGCTGGCCTCAGGAATGCAGATGTCTGAGTCATTTCCCTTTGGCCATGTGGGGAACATCATCCCCATATATCCAGAGCTGTAAGCAGGCCAAGTCCTGTCATTTTCTGTGGGCAAAGGGAGGGAAGGAGCTACGTGATGGCATGCACAGAATCACGTATCATCTCTTGTGCCATTACGTCTTACCAGCTTTCTGAAGGCACAAACATTTCAATGCTCTGTTCATTTTTTCCTCGCAAGAATGTAGCCAAAATTTGATGTGTGTGGAAGATGTCTATTTAGCCTCCCTTCCTCAGCATTCTCCCCAGTCTTTCAAATATGTGGTAGGAAACGAAAACTGATTTGCATTACAACTTTTTTATTCTCTGCATTGAATTCTCTCTAGTTATTGTTTATCTGGCTTTGAAATGTTCTCCTTTTGAGAGATGAGCATTTGCATACACTGAAGATAGGACTATAAATTGATATAATATTTTGTGGGAGATCTCTTAATCATAAACAAACACATATAGACGTGTATATATAACTTTACCTATATATATTAAGAGTCTTGAAAGTATCTTTAAAGTACACTTTCACACCAAAATGCCACTTATAATCAGTCAAAAGAAGATAGTTTAAAATTTCTTCCCATTTTGCTACTATTGTTCTCACATGAAATTTGGTTTAAATAACAACAGTGAACATCATGTGTTATTGGCAACTTTTGGATAAAACTACGAAGCTCTGAGAAAGGTAAAAAGAAACCAACATCTGTTGAGAATTTTCTGTGTGCCAGACATTTTCCCAAGCTTATCTTACTTAATTCTCAAGCTGAGATAGATGATGGACAGCTTCTCTTTAATCCCCCTTGTCCTGTAAGCCCTTTGCACTGGAATATAATTCTTCTGGAACATTTTCTCACAAGGTTCTCATACAAAGTGATTGATACCATCCTGTTTTCTTCAAAACCTTGATGATCAACTGATTGCTGAGGCTGGGACTGGAAACGATCTTATGATGGTGGGATAGGGGTCTTTGAAGGCATCTCAAGCAACACCACAGTGTGGAAGCACAAAGACTTCTGGAAAGGGAAATAGTTCATGGGACCAAGAATCAATGTGTAAGATATAACTTTCATTCAACCTAGCCTCAGCAAGGTGTAAACAGATATTTCTACAAAGAACCAGAAGCTCTCTTAAGGAACTTGTGTCCATTATCCTTCATTTTGAATCTAATCATTGTACCATATTACTTGAGAAAATGCACCAAATTACAAAAAACATATAACTTTTCCTCTAATGGGTTAAATTACCAGAAAGTTTATGAAGTGGAAGAAATGAGCATTAATTCCACCTTCTCTAAGTTTAGGAAATTTAATCTTTTTGAACAGATTTGATAGTTTGGTTTTGGCTTTTAAGGTCCTTTGCTCTTTTTCTAATCTAGTATTTATAAGGAAAGAAAGACTTGATTTTTATAAATTCCTTCCTCCATTAATTAAAAATACCCTGAGTCTTCCCAGGAGTTGAAGTAAAAAATAAGATTTCATATAGACTTCTTTCTTCTAATGACCACAGAAGTGGAGTTTAACATTTAGGAAACATGTACCTTATTTTCTCTGGAGTGTTATTTATTAGGAATGCATCATTAGTCACTTCATGGAGAATGCTTCCAAGACAGTGTGGCTGGATAATATCTTAACTGCCGTTTGATGCGAATAAAAAAATCCTTTACAATTATAGGGCAGAAAAATAACGCAAGCTTCATTTAGGCAAAGCTTCTTGGCCTAGACAACTTTTAGAACTGAGTGACCCAGGGAAGGTCTGGAACTTCATTTAAGTGAACATGAAAACTGTCATTATAATTGACACCTGGGTTTGGTACCTAAAAGCTGCAAGAACACAATTACAGATCACAATAGGACAAGATAGATTCCCTCTATATATTGCTCTTCACCCAACACTTTTATCATTACCAAGATGAGTATATAAATCACTCCCTGATCATTCTTCATATGTTCCCCAGATTGTAGTTCATTTTCCTGAGCCTCAACTTATTGTACTTTGCTGGACCGTAAGACCAGAATGTGATATTGAAACCAGGCCCATATTCTTCAGAGCTCTACTATTTATATTACTCAACCTCCGTGGTCGTGCTGAGCGCCAAATCTATAGAATGCTTCCACCCCCATCAAAAACTTCCTGGATTTTTAAGCAAGATGATACCCTTTATTACTTCTTAGTGGCTCATGTACAATTTAGGGAAACCCTCAAGAAGTCCATTCACCTTGCCTAGTTCTGGTTACTTCAGAATCCATACCGTATAACACACGTAGTGGCTCTGTGACAGAAAGATCCTGAAGCTGTGTGGGACCAGGTATATATGTTGTCCTGACAGCTGAAGGGTGCTTTTAATTCTTAGGGAAAGTGCTATGATTGTGGCCGAGTATAAACAGATCATTAGCTTTTTTTTCCTCCTAGGTAAAAAATAATCACTAACTGTGATCTTTCCCCTGAGTTTAACTTGAATGACAGGCAGAAAGAACACTGCTAAGAACAAAAGCACTTCTAGGCCTGGAGAAGGCAATGGTGGAGAAAAGAGGTAGCCTTTTTTAAAGTCTCTTGAGTTGTAAGTGGAGGCACAAAGGAAGCCAGAATCAAAGAGATTCTTTCATAAAACTGGTAATAATTATTATTGGTTATAATTTAAATACTTGATTGCACCAATGTATTCAAAGAAAGCTGTGGTTTGGTCGTGTCTCCAGAAATTACAGAATATAAAACAAAGTTGGAAAGTTGCAAATGGACCTGATTTTGTGAAAGGAAGCAAGAGCATTTGAAATTTAAATAGCAGTCGTGGAAATTATTTTGCAAAATAGTTTATTAGGGGAAGCAGAAAGAAATCTGAATGAAAAAGAATAAGGTATCACATGCGTTTTCTACAAAACAGCATAAAAGGGAGCTTTCAGGATGCCTTCCAGGATGTAGTAATAAGAATCGGTAATATAATGCAGGGATTGGGCCTGATGGGTGGAAGCAGGAAAATAAGTAAACAGTCACACATTAGAATAGATTTCATCTTAGGGGTGAGGAGCCAAGTGACAGCTTTTGCAGCGAGACCATCATATCCTTGACATCCCTTGTCTCCACCAAGAAACTGCAGACGGACCACACCCCGGTGCACCTGGCGCTGCTCGATGAGATCAGCACCTGCTACCAGCTCCTCCACCCGCAGGTCCTGCAGCTGCTGGTGAAGCTCTTCGACACAGAGCACTCCCAGCTGGACGTGATGGAGCAGCTCGAGTCGAAGAAGACCCTCCTGGACAGGATGGTGCACCTGCTGCGCCGGGGCTACGCGCTCCCCATGGTCAGTTACATCAAGTGTCTGGAGAAGCTGGACACCGACATCTCCCTCATTCGCCGCTTTGTGACTGAGGTGCTCGACGTCATCATGCCCGCCTACACCTCTGACTTCGTGCAGCTTTTCCTTCCCATCCTGGAGAACGACAGCATCGCCGGCACCATTAAAA
Organism: Lipotes vexillifer; assembly: GCF_000442215.2. Taxonomy (NCBI): domain Eukaryota; kingdom Metazoa; phylum Chordata; class Mammalia; order Artiodactyla; family Lipotidae; genus Lipotes; species Lipotes vexillifer. The sequence goes on from NW_006785816.1 coordinate 4,175,903, forward strand.
CAGAAGGTGAACACGACCCTGTGACAGAGTTTATAGCTCACTGCAAGTCTAACTTCATCTTGGTGAACTGATTCAGAGCATCCTCCAGAGCTGGAGCAGAGCATTCCAGGAGACCTGCTGTGGGAAAACCCTTTCCAGAAGCTATTGTTGAAGAGGCCCAGTCAGCATCTTGCAAATGGGCTCTGGTGGGAGGAGGTGGATAACTTTTTTAAAAAGGAAGATGTTAGCAGTGTAACGGCTATTAGGAACAGTCCCCTCTCCTCGTGAGTCCAGGGCTGCCCCCAAGTCCTGTTTACAGTATTCATTTCTCCCTGTAGTGGAACTAGGTTCCCGTTACCTCTTGGGATGTAGCCAACAGTCAGCCCCTTGGGTGGTGGAAATTCAGAAACTGAGACACTTAGATGAACTATTTTCAGAGTTGATTTAAGTTTTCTCACAAGGCTCCATTGGTTAGTTCATATTATTGCAATTGCTTTCATTTTCCGAGAACAAATAAAAAGCCCTTCTGCGGTTGGGAGGTGTAGGTCCCGGTGTTAATGTTGTTTTCGTGTGTAAATAAAGCACTCAGATTCAAAAAAAAAATAGAAACTGTGACCACTTGGCAGAAGATTCCAGCAAGGTCTTGGTCCTTCTATGACCTTTATGTTTGTCAAGAAGTTCTGAAAAGTACTTCCTGCCAAACCTTACACCCTTTACATCTTGAACTTTCTGGGAATTCCAGCCCTCCCTGGAGGAATGAGATGTTGATTTTCATCCTTCCCTGCCAGGTCCAGAGAAGTTTAGCACTGCCAAGGGCTGGTGTCAACTATACAATCTTGATATAGCATGCGAAGATCAAATATAGATCATTAAGTTTGAAGTTGCTAATGATCACTGATTCATTAACAAGTCAACAGAAATATTGACCAAGCATCCCCAATGTGTAAGGCATAATATCAGAGATATATAAATGAATTTAAGATATAGTCGCAATCAAGAAATCTACAATCTCATTGTAGGACAGACATCATTAGCTCTTAGTAGGTATTGTTAGTTTTTCATGGAAATAAACATGAATGGCATGATCAACAAGGACCATCAAGTTCAGGTAAAGGGATAGATCCCCGGGGACTAGAGGGGCTACCATACCTTCAGGAAATAAGGGGACCCGAGGAAGGAGGAAAGCAAACCAACATTCATTCTTGACAACCTTTTATGGGTCAAGCTCCACACTTATTCTTTCATTTAATCCTCTCACCAAGCGTCCGAGGTAGATTTTCTTCTTATTTTTATACATGAGTGCACAGAAGCCTAAAGATGTTTAGAAACTTGCCAAGGTTACAAGACTAAGAGACAGCAGAGTCAGAATTTGACCCACGTCTGACTGAGTTCACCATCTTATACTCCTAACTTCATTATGAAGGATGGCTGAAGTTGATAGACTAAGAAGCAGCCACAGAGCAACTTCCACACGGTTTGGCATGTACTTTCTCAATATGCACCTGCGTAGATAGTTAAAATTAGTTCAGCGGTTAACAGTTCTCTTAGTGAAGTGGTGGAGAGAGAAATATGATAGCCTAACACATAAGAGGTAAGCGCGGGCTTCCCTGGTGGCGCAGTGGTTGAGAATCTGCCTGCCAGTGCAGGGGACGCGGGTTCGAGCCCTGGTCTGGGAAGATCCCACATGCCGCGGAGCAACTAAGCCCGTGAGCCACAACTACTAAGCCTGCGCGTCTGGAGCCTGTGCTCCGCAACAAGAGAGGCCGTGATAGTGAGAGGCCCGCGCACCGCGATGAAGGGTGGCCCCCGCTTGCTGCAACTAGAGAAAGCCCTCGCACAGAAACGAAGACCCAACACAGCCATAAAGTAAATAAATAAATAAAATTTAAAAAAAAAAAAAAAAGAGGTAAGCACTACAATTGGGTTTTCAGCTAAATGTTGTCTGGTTTTGTGCTCTCCCAGAAGCAGACCCGGAGTTAAGGATTCAAATGCAAATATTCAATAGTATAAAAAGGCAAGCAGGAAATATTCATAGAAAAGTGGGGGAACAAGACAGGAAAGAACATGTAAAGGGTGACGTAGTAAGCCAGTCACCGTCATGGATGACTGGAACATAATCTTGTAGGGGATCTCTGGAAAACAGTGGAGGACACAAACCTCAGAAGCACCCATCCAGGAAGTCATAGAGCTGGGGGATTTATACCCTAGTTCCAACCAGTCATTGGTTAAAAGCAGAGAGATGGTGGAGTTGGGGTAGTTAATTCCCTGGTACTTCTTGTCTGCCATGAGCACAGGCAGAGTCCCATCTGAGGCTTGGAGGAAAGCCCCAGGAGAAGGTCATGCAGACACAATTGAGGCTGGCTATCTTGAGTGACACAGGTAAGACTCAAGGGTTATGGGCAGGGCACTAGCAGGACCTATAAACACCAGTATCTTTGGTGCAGATTTTGTAATATTCTCTATTACTCCAGCCCTTTTGATGTGTAGGATTATGTAGGCAATTGTCTCTCAAACTTCAAAGTGCGTAGGAAGCTCTTGGGAAGCTTGTTAACAAAGCAGATTCTGGGACCTCATCCACTGAGAGTCACCTGTGGTTCAGGGATGGAGTCTAGGCATTTTATGTCATTAATAAGTATCCCAGGTGATTCTGACCCACATGGTCCGTGGGTCACACCCTGAGAAACAATGCCTGGAATCTCCATGTATTACATGGAAAACAGATGAACAGGGGAAGGCCATGTGATAAAGTGAAAAGGAGATGGTATTTGGATCAAGATATCCTTGGATATAAACGCTGGCTCCATTACTTAGTGACCTAAGAAAAATTACATAATCTCTTTGTTTCAGTTCTTTTTTTTAACCTATAAAATGGAGAGAAAAGCAAACACTTGGACTGTTTTCTATGAGCATTAAATAAGATAACTGGTAGAAGAGTCCAGAGCACTATGTGTCATGTGATAAACATCAGTGTTAATTCTTTTATTTTTTTTCTCAGAAGATTGAAATCTGTTGACAAAGTGATACCAATGGCATTTGACAGTTAATGCTGTTTGACAAATTATACCTGACTAGAAGAAAACTCGATGACAAAATAATGCAGGCCTTAGCTCTAAAATTTCCCCCCAATTTCTCAGTGCACCTACAAATTAAGTTATTTTTTCCCTTCCACTTACAACTGCATTACATAATGATTACCCTGGGGCTATAAATAGAAGTGTCCAAGTTCCAAGAGACAGATCAGGTTAATTTGGCTCCAGATCTGGCTCAAGGACCTAGACTGCAGACTCTCACTCTTAGACACTGACTTTCTATACTGAGAAACTTTGATTTATTGGTTCTTTGTGTTTCTAGGGAAGGTATTTTCAAGTGTACACTGAGAAGAGAAGGAAAGGTGCCAAGAAAAAGATTAGAGATAAAACTATGATTTTGAATAGATTGTACTTATTTATTGTTATTATCACATCAAACTGATTGACAATCAGAATGAATTTGGGATTATAATGGTATTACCACGATATAGACCTCAAGAGATGAATATTAGAGCAAAAAGCAATATGCTTTGTACTTAATAGATACTCAGGTGTTCACTGAATTTAATGACATCATTCAGGACACATAGTCACCTTCATGCTCCGCCAAGATCTCTAGATAGTTTACTCCCTTTGCCTCATCTTTACCTTGGTCACCTAGTTTGGCTTAAATATTAACCGAATCTCTCTTACCTTAATTTAGAGTAAGTGACTTCTACCTTGTCCTCAGGAATTTAGAGGAAAATGTATCAAAGAGCAAAGCTTTTTTAGCTACTCCCAAGATTGGCTGACTTGATCTCATAACCAAAACATGGGTAGGGCAACAGTGAAGATTTTAGAAGAAAAATCTTTTTCTATAAATGTTGATCTCATTTAGTCCTGATACGGATCACAGGGGCCACTTACTGTAGAGTATGATGCTGCCCTCAAGCATGATGCCAGAGCACCTGTTTCTTTAAACTTAGGTACATGAGCCATGCAGTCGCCCTCTTAACATCACCAGAGAGATAAACACTGCTGGACATGAAGCCTGCAGCACAAGCCACGTGGGAAGTCATGTTTTATCTTACCCCACTCGAGTGCACCTCCCAAAGCAGTCAGTTACCCATGCTTATGAAACCTCATACAAGCCTCTGTGTCCCTGTCCTTTCAAGTGAAAGCCTTTTGCTTTAGTCTCGCAGGCCTTCCCTGACCCCCAAAAGACTGGCTCAAGAGTTAATGATTAGGAAGTGAAGATTTAGAAACAAAGAATAGCCTTTGGGATGGGAAACTGGTAACAATTTAGACTATAAACCAGCCACATTCTCTGACACACATTCCTAAATTGTTTGCACAGGAAGCAGACCCCACCAGATAAAAACTGCTGACCTCAAGCGCAGAGACCCCAGACCAGCTGAAACCAGAAGATTGGTGATGCTCACAACTTCACCTTGATGCCAACCAATTCAAGAACTGTGCACGAGCTGCTCACACACCCCGCAGCCCCGTCCCTCACATTGCCTTTAACAGTCTTTTGCCTGCACCACGATGTCAAGATGGTTTCTAAGGACACTAGTCCACCGTCTTCTTGGTTAGCAGGCATTCTTGAATAAAGTCACTTTCTTTGCCTCAACACCTTGTCATTCGACCTATCGGCCTGTTGTGCAGCAAGTAGCCGAACATGACTTTGGTAACACTTCCACAGGAAAACCAGTGTGGCCTGGTGGTAGAAGGATGGGCTTGAGGGCTGATGCACCTTGTTCTAGTCCTGGTTCTGCCTGACTCTTCTTGCTTAGGGACCTGGATCAAGTCACATCCCTACACTCTCATTTTCTCTAATGTACAATTATGGAGTTTGAATAAATGATCACTAAACTCTCCTTCATCCCTAAGGAGATGTTTTCTAAGGAGAACACATCAGGATAACGCATGATAGATACATCTGATTCTCATTACCTGAAGCCATTATGTCCTCTAAGTAGCCAAGAACACTGAATTAGCAAACACTGAACCATGCTCTTAGGGGAAATACATAGTTAGGTTCCTGCAAGCCTCAGAGCACAACATTTTCATCAACTGATCAATACATAACCTTGTTTTATGTGTGTGTCTATTTAAGGACTCCTTATTTAATATATATTGTTAATTTATTAACATTGAACTCATGGCCAACAGCACTATAAACTTGTGCCTGAATAAAACTTATCTGACGTTTATTTTCTCCATAAGGTACATTACAGCCTTCTTGTGCTTGGGAACACAGCATTTCAGCACTCTGCTAGGGGACCATTTCAAACAGATGAATTCACCAACCAAAAGTACAAAATGCTAAAAGCACGCCATTAAATAGACTGTGGAAGGGACACATTTACAGTTTGAGAGTTGAAACAAGAAGGCAGAGCATCGCTTTGTCCAGCCTCAGCTGGGAACGTGTGCATCAGGCTATTCAAATTTTTTGACACTCGGCGCACAGCCAAGAATGACTATGAAAGGACCACAAATATTTATTTGGAAGTTACAAATAAATTTCAGTGAGTAGGCAAATCTGTAAATATGGAACCCATGAATAATGAGAATCAACTGTACCAATGTTAAATAAAAATATTGTGTTACTTTAAAGTCTCTTGCTTCTAAAAACAGCAGACTTTCTTCCAAATCTTGACTTCAAGCTGTGTAGTAATCTCCTAAATTCCCCTACACGTTCGTTAAAATTACAACTCCATCTCATAGATGGTGACATGCAGAGATGAAGCAGCTTCCTGAATGTCCCCAAGCAATGCAACAACCAAGCCAGGATAACTCAGGAATGTGAAACTAAGCCTGTGGTCGGCCCACTGGACTGTCCTGTTCCTGCTCAATTACTCACAGAAAAGATGTTCTCCCTTCCGGACCTGTTAGTTAAGTCCTGTGCTTAGGCTCTGCGTTGGAAGTCTGCAAATTGTTCTGGGACACACCTTTTGGAATTTCAGCAAGTGACTATAATTTTGTCCTCTAAGAGTGTTATCTAAGGATTAACTGGCTGTTCTTTTACCACACTTTTTTTCTTTTTTCTGTCTCAGAGATGGAATAGCTGACATTTTACCCCCACCCCCTGTATACAGGCAAGTTTTAATGCCATAGCCTCAATTAGGACGTTCCCGTCTGGGCTACTATAATGCATGTACTTGAGAACCATACGGGACTAATCACTGTTCCTTTTCTGTAGGGCAAGAAACACTTTCTATTCCTTTTTAAAATACACCTCTCTTCCTCAGGATGTCTGTAGCAGTGCCTGGGGCATAGAGCACACTGTAAACACGTTGATGAAATTGAATTCTCTTCCACCATGAAAATTTTCCCAACATTTCCAGTTGGGGAAGTGTAGTTGGAGGGGAACAATGGAGAAACATGTCCAGAAGAATTTACATAACTTGTCTAAAGTCACTAAGCTAGTAAATGCAGAACTATGATTGAAACTTAGAGCCTGTTTTGGGGTTTTTTTTTAACCAGGACATATGGCTTAGTTTATTTGTAGTGGTAATGCCTTATATTTCACCAGCTATAGTTTCAAATGAATTGGTAATTCCAGTTTACAAAAAAAAAATTCTATTCTACTGTTTATTGCCTAGGGCTTCACAGGCAGACAAAAGGGATTGGGAAGTATTCAGGTTAAAAAGAACTGCCATTTACCAGTTGCTCTATGAGATTTACATCAAAGTTCTCTGTCAAGAACCAAGAATGTAGCCATTCACTGGGAGAACCATTCTATGATGTTTATCTTTCAAGAAAATGAAAATTAATGAAAGTAATTATATCATAAATTGAGTGCAAACAGTATCAGACAACTCTAAACAGTACACAAAATGGCTTTTATTTCACATCCACTCATCTTTCAAGTAATTACACAGCTTCTATGTTATCACACAAGAAGACAAGTAACTGGCATTCTCTTCTCTCCATTATTAGATGTTGGACATTGTTGGTCTGCCTGGAACTGAGGAGATAATACAAACTTCATTATATAGATGATGTTCAGAAAGCTTAATATTTCCAAAAGATTCTTCTGTGTCAGTCATGTGTCAAGCGTTGTGACTAACAGTCAACTCTAGATTTGATGACATTTTAAGATCCCTTCCTTTCAATCAAAAGTCTATTCTTTTCTGAGGCTACTCTAAGGACGACTAGATTCTCCCAGTATATCTAAATCCATTAAAAGTATTTGGAAGAATATGTAAACTCATGAAAGAGATTTTTTCCACTTCTTTTGACATCTGCTGAAACGATTCCAACATTCTCAGGGCTGAGATTCTTTCCCTTTAAGATCTACTTATAACAGTACATTGATCAAGACACATGAAACCTTTAGAAGAGGCCTTAGAGTTCACCTTGTTCAACTGCGGTCCTCTCTGTTATATCTGTGCTCAGATTTAGCACTTCCAGTGATGAGGATTTCTCTACTGTCAGTACCATTTTGAGAAACTCTTCCTGGTATTTATTTAAAATCCATCTTCCAGTGACCTCTACCTACAAGTCATAACTCTTTCTCCTTGAACCAGAAAGAGTAAGCCCAGATAGTTTTGAAATGGCTCTATGGTGTGATCATGAGCCCAGAACAATACTAGTTTATGTGTATTGCCCTGGTTTCCCATCTGGTTTAGTATCTGATCCAGACTTTTCATTGTACAATAAAATTTTACTGTAATAATTGCTTTAGAATAAGCTTTAAACAGTTGGGCAGGTCTCTCCTTTGGTCCTCTAGCTTCCACCATAGTCTTGTCCAGTAGTGGGTGAGACATACTTGTAGGGCACAGGGTTCTTACTCTCATATGTGGGCTAAATCTGAAAGATGCCCAGTGATAGCTCATCTCTCTTTGCCTCACCTTTCCCCAGTCCTTCATACCTCCCTTTCAAAAACAGTTTTCTGATAAAATGAAGTGTACTCAGATGTGAATTGTTAGGTACACCTGACCCCTTTCAGTCTCTGATAGCTCTAGGTGTATTCAACACTCTACCACTGCTGGCCATCTGGTGTAGCAATCAGTTGTACTGTGACCAGTTGCAAGGGCTGCAAAATACAGGAAGCCACCAGGTCACAGTCAGCAAGGTGACTGAGAATAAGAAATGTGGCAAATTATAGTTTAGGTACACACTATAGGTATAGTTAGGTATAGTTAGGTGAAACAAGCGGAGGAAATAAAAACAGGGCAGTCCTGTCTGTGAAGCAGGAAGAGAACAGTTTAAACAGTTGGGTACTGTTGTTTTGTCAGTTATTGTACAGTGTAAAATCGACAACTATTTATTTTATTATTTGACCATCCTTTTTTATTCTGCAATAAACACTTTTAGCAGCAATAAGTTTAAAAAAGGAAGTATAGGTTTAGTTGATAAAGAGGAAGTGAATTTTGATTACTCAAGAGAGTTAATGATGAACATGTAACTTGCACCAAATGTTTGTTGACATATACTATCCACCATGGGGTCATAGTGGTATAAATGACCACATGAAAACCAGAAGACACAAATCTGCTGGAGAAGCATCAGCAGTTACTTCAAAAGTTAGTAACTAATTTATACAGACTGGGCCCTATTTATAACCATATCATTTGGTGAGGTACAACTTTTCATTTAGATCAAATGGCTATTCTAAATCACTTTCACTCATTATTTATTCCAAGATTTTTTTTGTGTGCATGAATTCAAAATAAAGTAATAGCTGTTGGTGTGTGGCTTCACGAGCAGAAGAAGAAGTTCACAGTTAAATAATGAGAATTTTATGTTGGTCATCAAATAGTCCAAACAGAAAATTAACTCATCTCAATTATGCTTCTTTTTTCATCAATTTCATGTGATCAAAGCCAACATTTTAGAAACTCATTCTCTTGACAGTGAAATATTTGATGTTATTGTAATATAAATTCAGTTAAAACATTTGACATTGAAGATAATTATGTTTTTGCAATGATAATACAGAACAAATTTTGGTGAAACACAATATTCTTAATAAATTAAGAAGCTATGAAGGAGAGGTGCCCTTGGAATTGGATATTATGCACACACACTTCATAACTACGTTGAAATACGTTGTGATATTCCACCAGTTGATATAGAAACTGTAGCTTCAAACTGTACAACTGAACCCAAGTTACCCGCAATTAAAATAAACATTTTTATAAAGGATTTCTGTAAACTGGGATTTTTTTTTTCAAAATCAGTTGGAAATATTTAATAAAAGTGTTCGATGAATGGACCAGAGAAATACTTCAGCGTTTGAAGCTTTGTATATATTGTATATACTGAAATATGTTGAATATTATATTGACCAGATTGAAAACAAATTTGCAAAGAGAAAGGCACTGACATGTATCCCTACAAAAGCTAGGAAGAAACTGATCAAATTAAATGGGGAGAGTTCAAACAGTGTATGTAATAACGTTTATAATCAGTAAGGATTAGCTTTGTGCCAGCTACTAAGCAAAGCACTTCATATACTTTGTCTTTGATGTTCCCAAGTATGAAAAAACAGTAATTGTAAAAAGGAATAGTAATAATACTACTATATTATTATCCCGGGATTTTGTTTTGGTTTGATTTTAGGGTTTTATTTTTTTTTCGGATTAAGAGTCTGTAGCTTAAAGAGCAAGGTGAATTTACCCAAGATCATGTGACGTGGCCAAAGAGCTAATGCGGCTCCCTCAGACTCCAAATCTGTGCTTGAAACCATTACACTCCAGCATGGCATACCTAGCTAGCAATTTGCTGAGCCTTTTAACACCTAAACTATGCTATCAAACTTTACTTTGCATAAATTATTCTATAGAAAAGCACTCAAACGTTTCCCAATGTTCTTTCCCAAATCCAAAAATACATTGCCACATTAAGCATTTTTTCTTTCAAATTAAATATACAATTCCTTCCTGATTAAAATCCTAATTCACCTTTGGGAAGACATAAGCATTTTTAACTCTTTCATTTTACAAATGAGAACTCTGAAGCCCCCAAAATGCTTAATGACATCTCAAAGACACAATGCAATCTGAAGGCAGAGCTGGGTCCAGGAGCCAGGAGGCTTAGCTCTCTCCCCTAATGCATTTCCCTATTTCAGAGAGACCTTTAAATCTCCACAGGAATGTTAGCATGGGTCTGAATCTTCCTTCTTAGCCACAGAAAGGTCAATAGCGCTTCTGCAGAGGTAGAAACGTGCAATGGGCCTTCAGGGTGTTCACCCAGAAAATTGTAGAGAAATCAAGAAGGGCTGCTCTAGTAAGAAAGAAACACACTTGGGAGAGCAAGAACTGATGGAAATAGGCACTTTGACGTTGCTTGTATTTTATTAAAGTCCATTGTTTCTGAGAGAACATTTTCATTTGCAGGAAGCAAGGGGCGCAGGTCTGAAAGTCCTGTCTTCCTTGACTCACTTCCAGAGAAATTAAGAACAGGACCGACGTGGCTCCCAGCCACCCATGCTAACAAAGCTCCCCCAAAAGGCCCTTTCCCTGGGTGTTCAGATGATATCATCAGCTTAAAGTGTCTCCAAGTGAGATTGGCTGCTCCCAGAAATCTGTCAGCTGAATGTTTGGAAGAAACTGAGAAATCCTTGAAAAACATGGAGGGATCAAAAGTACTTATTAAAGTATTTTCAAAAGAGCTCTGGATTTAATAAGAAGCAAATGAGATCAGATGGAGAGGATTCCAGAGATTGGTTCTAGTGTGGAAAACTCATGGCAAAGACCAGGAAAATGGAATATATTGATGGGAACAGCACTTATTTGGAAGCGGGGTGTTAGACAGTGTGCAGTTGAATTGCTCTGCCCTTGAACCTGAAGGAGTATGCAGAAGAAAGCAATTACTTAAACAGTCACATCTTTCCTAAGAGATCTGATCCAAGAAAAATAATGAATTACAACAAAAAAATTTTTTGAAGGAAAAGAGAGGAAACACCGAGGCTCCTCTCTTACTGGAGAGCCTTTTGTGTCTCTAGAAGGTTTGCAACAGAGTCCTGACTTAGTCAGCCATCAGCCCTCTAACAGTTTGATTAAAAGAATGTTCTAAAGAAATTACAAATTTTCTTCTCTCATCAACCAACCAACTAACTAACCAGAACCACACAAACAAAACTACGCTCTGTACACTTTGTTTTAGAGTAAAACATAAGCATGCTATTATGTAGAACAATTGCTCATGGTAATGAGGATCCATTCACTCAATAAACTCCTAATATTTGAATAGGCCAAAAATTAATTAAATGTTCAGGTCCAGGCAAATATTAAGGCATTAGAACTAACATAGAAGATTTCTTCCATGGAGAATTAGGAACCCTGTGAATCTTATCTCCCTGTATTCTCAGTGAAACTTGAAAAGAGGCCGATTTATAGAGAGATATTTATCCCTAAGGGATGAATCAAACTGATGGCAGCAATCTTCCCTTTCAAATTGCAAGTGTATAATTAATGAAATGTAGTAAGTTGTAACAGTGAAATGAAAACTAAAGTCATAACACCTGGTGTTCATTGGGTATGACAAAAGAGATACTTAAACACAGAATGTAAGATCTTAAATGGCATAACGATTTCTGTAAAAATGGAAGTATTTGCAACAGCTTTCATTTTAAAAGTTTAACCTTTTTGACAGAAATTCCAGTTTAGAAATGTATTCTAAGGAAATTATGCATGCACACAAAATCTTAGCTACAGAGTTGTTCATTATGGCTTTGCTTAAAAAAATAAGAAATTATCATAAAAGTGAACAAAGGGGGATTAAGTAAATTATGTGCATTCATTCAATAGCCATTTTAAGTAGCCATTAAACAAAAGAATTTCACTGTATATTTAATAATATCTATTATATCTATCTCTATCTCTATATCTATCTAGCTATCTTGCTAGCTCTATATCCCTAAAAAGGTAAGCTATAAAATAGAATCACAATATTCAAAACTGGTTAAAAATATTGAGAATATACATGCCTATATTGAAACTTGAATGAAATATATTTAATTATATATGGCTATTGTCTCTGGGGGGTAGAATTGCATGAATTTAAAAATTATTTTTCCTAAGTATTTGTATTATAGTTTATATGCCTGATTTACTAACCAGCCTTACCTTAAGAGCAAACAACTATTCTTTGGGCATAGGTGACTCTCTTATGGTCTGGGGTAGTTACCTGACCTAAACTTACCTCATCCTTAGGTTTTCTGGTACACCTTGAGATGGCTCTACTTTTCAAGGGTGATGAGAGGAGAACGAAGGAAAAAGAGATAGAGAGAGAAGGAGAGAGAGAGAGACTGTTGATCCCTAAAGCTGCCTCTGTTTTCCATTTTTAATCGCTTCCTAGTGCCAACCATAGTAAATACATACCTCACGGTAAACCCTCTTCCTAAAGGTGGCTCAGGTGTTCCTTGCAAACAACAACACAACAAAACAGAAAGCCTAATCTATTATAATCAGGAAGAAATGTTAAATAATATTTTAAATACATCTGTAGTAGAATAATAACATTTTACACTTTCTCAATTATAAAAAGATAATTAGACACACTGTATATTCTTGTCATCTTGATGAGCAAAGTGAACTTTTCTCAGAGAGATTAAAATCACTTGCTCTGCTTCTCTGTTTTTATAATTCTGGGCAAATGACAACATTGTTTTACTTGAAACTTGGATAAGATTTTCCTCCTACGTGCAAGTTTTAATCTTAGAAAAGTTCACTCTGTATTCCTTCTTCAATGCAGTTTTCCTTATTTTTAGCCCTTATTCATCCACGTGTCTTTCTGAGAGTGGGATTTTAGTAATGTTATTGGTCTCCAATTCATTGTGCTTTTGAAACTCTGGGAATCCACCTGTACTGTAAGCCGGAAATTATATATTAGAAGAAACAATTACTGAGGAGATGAATGGATGAATGGATGGATGGACAGTTGGAAGAGATCTCAATAACAATCAAGTATGTTTTTTTTATATCTATGATGTGCTTAGCACTGTGCCAGCCTCTGGGAAGCAATGAGGGTAAGTATCATGATTCCCTTTCTCAGGGAGCTTAAAATAATGTTATGTTGGACTACAAGTTATCAGGTTCAGAACCTCCCTAGGAGAAATCTATTGTTTTGAATGGCTCACTCCCTGAAGGCAGGCAAGATCATGCTAAGAAATGTGAAGCTCTGGAAAACTTCGTTTTGTGGGACCCCTACTCACATAAACAATTTGAGTCACCCCAAATCAGTGTCAGCCCCATCCGAAGCCCAATCTCATGGGGTCCTGCCAAAGAAATTCCACACCAGTCCGTGGGAGTGATCAACGTGCCAGGTCAGCCTCTTGAGGTCCTGAGATGACCCCATAGGTAGCAGTCTTAGAGCTTCTAGAGGCATCTGATTGACCCTCACACATGGGATAGAGAGTTGACTGAGGTCCATGTGGATCTCTGTCTTGGCAATGAAAGCCTTGTCTGGATGGCACTGTGGGCTTCACCTGCTCCTAGGCACTGGAAGGGGACTAGAAAATGTTGAGGAAAACAGTCCAAAGGCCTGGGCTCCATAAGACATGGGGTTAAGGGCAGAAGTCCTTGCTTGTCAGGTCTAATGGTGATAGTAAAAGTAGTCATTTCTCTTTTCTTTCAAGTGCTCTTCCCATGGACTCACTTTGTCCTGTATACTAGATACCCACAGTATTTAAGGCACTAAACATAATAAATAATGATCTCGGTAAAGGAAAATTCCACTTCCCTACCTGGAGTCTGACATGCCATCATTAAATTTCCAAACAGCTCATCATTAATGACAGAAGTCTGAGCACATACTTCTTAAGGGTATCTTCCAAAGCTCCAAACAAATTAAGGGA
>NW_006785816.1:4189909-4197506 GCF_000442215.2 Lipotes vexillifer
GAAAGAGATATGAGGTCTTGCTCCTATATTTAGATCATGTTACTCTAATATTATATTTTTCTCTGTTGCTTAATTATTTGATTCTGTGGGCCATGAAGCTAATGAGCTAGATGGCTTTCTTCTTTAAACCAAGAGCCTTCAACCAAATTAAGATCACTTAGCTATTACCACCTGAACAGTACATAAATTCCAACCAAGTAGTAAAGATCATAGGCAGGAGTTAAAGCTGTTTGGGTAACTGAGGACTTTTGTCCCAGAGGACAAAAGTGGGACATGGAAAAAAGTGTGGAGTCCAGTGCATCCCTTGTCCCAGACACAGAGACATAAGTCTGAGCTCTGTGGGAAGAGGAAGCACTAACAAAACTGAAATGGAAAATTTCCTGAGACATTCAGTGACATGGGGCAGTTCAAGCACTGTAGCTTCAGAGCACAGGAGTGAAATGCAGTATATATTCCTTTAAAGGACCATTCTCCTCTTTCGGTGGGGAATAGAGCATGGCTTTTTCACAGAGATGATCCAAGAGCTGCAATTCCATTTTGAGACTTGGCTGCTTTGGAGGCACTGGGAGATGGTACCCTCAGCACTGGGATCAGTGTCCTTAAAGTGAACACTGGCAGAGACGACAGTGGTCGGTCTTCAAAGAGTTCTGAGCACATCAGCTGTATGTAAGCGGGTTCCAGAGCAGAAGAACACAGCAGGTACAACTGCTACTGTGGCCAAAGAGACACCAAAACTTTTCTTTATACACTGAGTTGCTATGGGATTTAATGTAGATCAAACTTCTTCCTTCACTTCCCAGAAAAATATTTCTTAGAAAAATGGAAAGAACTTGGGATTTAGACATAGACCTGAATTCAAATCCTGGCCCTTTCGATTGTGAGTTATGCCTCTTTGAACAGGTCATTTGATCCTTTGGAGACTCAGAATTGGTCATTTGATCCTCAATGGAAATATTGACTTTGTAGAAGCAGCATGAAGATTAAATGCACCTTGTAAGTCTGCTACCACTTTTGTGTTACTAGTCACATGGTTATTCTTTTCTGAGGCCCTACAGTTATCACTGTGTTCTTCTACGGGTATACGTATCCTGGTTCTTAAAAAATGTGGGCTTCTTTGCTGGATCCTTCCCCTGGCTGCCAGCTATTGTGGTGAGTAATTATGTGCAAATGAGTGTTCTCCACCAAAAGTTGTAAGAGGCAGAAAACTCATTTCTTCAGTGCCCTTGAAAAGCACAAGACACTAATGCATGTCTGTGTGCCAGCAGTTTAGAAATGAAAATTTCTACATTCTTGTGCCTGGTCTCATTAATTCTCCCCACCCCATTGGTGTTAAGGTTTTATAAATAAGCAAGACAGGATTGATTTGTTCCATTTCAGCAAACTGTAAAAGAAAACAGTCAAGAAATCACTCCCATCATCATTTCCGCTCCCCGCCCCCCATCACATTACTCTTTAGAACTGGGCAAAAGCCTGTATAGCCTTTCCCAATTAGGTGAAAGATGATTTCATTTCAGTAATCTTTAGGGAAGTTATTTCTGGTTTTGTGCAAACATGCCAAAATAATGCAGCAGAGACCAGTTTGATTTCTCACTGGCTAAAGGGAGATTCAAGATGCAGGAAGACCTGACCACCAGTATTATTAGGATTTATGATGTTCAGTCAGACCTACATGATGTAGCCTAGAGGAATGGAAGGAACATTGAGGGGAGAATTGGAACACCCCTTAAAGATGTCTGGTACTGGGGTTTGCAAACCTTTTCAGCAAAACCCTGGAGAGTCCAGGCAAGGGTTGCCTTTTGGATATACACAGGGAAAGGGGCAAGAAACTTCAGCCAGAGCAGACCTATTTTTGTAGATTCTACATATAGGCTTCCACATATGATCAGTTTCTCACCAGTATAATCTAAACACCCTTCTGTTGTTTGAATTCTCTCTACAGCTTCCCAGCTGTTCATCCTCTTGCCGATGCCTAAACAGCTCCAGTGACAGGGTGTCCAAGGCAGCCATCTTTAGACAGATGTTGTTCCCTAAATTCCCTCCTAGCTCTATTAATCTCCACCAGCGTATGAATGTAAACAGGAAAGACAATGGTGCGAAGACATAGACTGAGCTTTCATTTGTCTAACTTGACTCATCAATCCAAAACATCCTATGCCGTTACTTATCTGTCTATAACAAATGAGGGTAAAAAACAATCTCAAATTTATTTTGTTTTAATATATTTTTAAAACATGTGAAACTACACCCCCCTCTTTGACACAGGGTGTTGCTTTTTCTCTTCAATAGGGAAAACATTCACATCAGGATTGATTTAAATTTTTTCCCTTTTTAAATCATAAACAGTCCCGGTACAAGAAACAGTAGCTGTTATTGATTAAAAGTTCATTTGCCTTGCCTGGGCTGATGATTGATACTTGGAGGGCAGGAGGGGTGTTGGATTTTGGCTGGGAAATTGGAAGTGGGGCAATTTTGTCACACTACCTGTTCTTTAGAAGAGTGTTAGTGTTGGAGGAAATTTAGGTTTGGGGAGAGAGCTTTTTTTTCTCTGTAAATTTTGGTAGATGTTGGTCCAACTTTTTGTTTTGTTTTGTTTCTTACTCTGCTGGTTTCACCAGCTTTTAAGTACTCATAGTGCATGTGAGCTGGTGAAAGGCCCTCTAAGTGGGTTTTTAATGGTCTGTTGAATAAAGCAGCTACCAGTTCAGGAAATGCATGCATTTTATAGGTGCATATTTTCAAAGCTTCTATTTGTGAATGCTAGTTGAGAGGTGCCTTTGTATATGTTCTTTACAGACCCAGTACAGCAATAAAGACTGCCTCTGGAAGCATTAAAAAACAAGAAGTAAATTTCCTTGTCCCATTTATACTTCTAATTTCAAGAATAATAAGTTTTGTGGGTAAAAGAAGTATCTTTCCTTTAGGAAAGTTATCTGAGCCCATTGGAAAATTATAATTTCACAAGAGTGTGGCAATCAGATTCATTGAATGCATTTGTCAGTGATATTTGTAATCAAGGCATGGGATTTTAAAGGAAGTAAGAAGTGATTAGCAGTTACAACAGAATTCTTAGTCTTCAGTTTTCTAATTTTTATGTGTTGTGAACATTATCTCCCTTTTAGTTTTTAACTGTAGCAAACATCTACCATACACTAGAGATCCTTGAACTTGTCAGTTTGTACATCTGGAAATAATAGTGATCTTTGCACAACACCATTTAATATTGACATATTAAATTTAAAATAACAGAATATATAATATGACACCAAGTTTTATTAGATAGTAATAAAAGCAACAAGGAGCAGCACTGAACATTTGAGGAAAAAATGTGGTGGGAAACCTTGGAATTGAAAGATATTCCATTAAGTGTATTTTTCTGAAAAATTGGAAAGACTGATATTATTCATATTTAATGGCACAATACCTTGGCTAAAATTGTGGAAGAATGGTGTTTCATGGAAGCCTAGTCTTAGAACAAGTAACATAAATAAAGATGAATGGAGATTCTGAGTTTCTAGAGAGTTTGTGTATCATAAGTCGGAATTTTTCAGTTGATTTAAAGTCTTCAGGATGGTCTAAGCTTGAAAACGAAGGGAAAAAACAAAGAAATGCTGATAAATTTGACGACCAAGGAATGTAAAATTTCAGTTTGTTGTATGAAATACCAGAAGAAAAATTAAAAGGCAAAAAACGAGCTGAAAAAAATATTTGTAGCATATATTATAATGTATTACAGTATTTAAAATAATAAGTTTGTACAATTAAATAAGAAAACAACCAACACTAGTGTAGAAAATAATGGGCAAAAGAAAATGATAAGTAACTTACAAAACAAGAAATACATCTAGCCAATGTGCATAGCAAGATTATTCAACATTATTGCTAACCAAAGAAATGTATATTAAAATGATGAAATGACATTTATTTCCATCAATATGTGGGGTTAGGGAGGTGGACATAGTTAAACACTACTATGTATGTTAGTATAACTTCTGGAAAAATAATTTGGGAACATCCATCAAAAGCCTTAAAATTTTTTATACACTTAATCTAACAAAAATTCTACTTCCAAACATATGTTGCTACCCTTCATTTTTTCCCTTATGTAAAGTCCTTTGTATGGCAGCCTTTGCATCACTGTTTAAAATGAAAAGTTGGAAACAGTCTCATTGTCTAATTCTAAAGGACAGGTTCAGTAAGTTATGACACAACACACAATATCATCCTACAAGGTCTTTAATTATTGTGTTATATATGTTTCCTTATGGACATCAATAGGTACTCATAATATTAAATGAAAAAAAGCAAGTTTCAAAGATGTATGATGTTACGATCTTATTTCTGTTAAATTATATATGCAGAGAGAAGGGCTGGAAGTTCACATATCAAGGTGTCTATTATCGTTACATATATGTGGGTGGAATTATGTGTGTTCATTTTTTTTGTTTCTATCCTACACATATTTTTTTCTGTAATGATTATGTGTGTCAGGTTGAGAGAAAAAAACCAAAATTTATTTTTAAGTTTCCATCCCGCAGAAGCTATTTAAGGAGACCAAATAACATATCTAGCCTAAGACATGTTATTACCTCCAACAATAATTTTTTTCCTCTAAAAATAATCTCTCTTACATATTCTTCCTCTCTAGAATGCTTTTCACTCATTTTATTCATGGGTCATCTCAGCCGGTGATGACTTTCGCATTTCTTCAAGGGATCATATAGTTTGTTTCTATGCAATAAGCTCTCCTAATCACCAGTAATGAAATCAAACCACTCTAACTTAAGATCTTTGGAAGGGAAAAGCCAAGTCAATGAATAGCTTTGTATGATTTAAATGAATCCCTGAAGAAATAAATCAGACTCTTGGCTTTCATCTTATTCCCAGCCTCTGGAATAAAAATGTTAAGCCAGCCAACTTAATGCTTAGGAAAACCAAAAAAGAAAATAAAGTGTTTAGGAAAACCAAAACAGAAAAGAAAAGAAAACTTTCAATCCTAGTGTCCATAACACAATGATATAGATACTCACTGATTGCACTTTTTGAGCGTCTATGTAAAGGAGGTTAGTGTGACCTAAATATGTTTAAAATGAACAACAGGAACAAACTTGGAGGGAACAACACAGAAATAACATTTAGATTTTGGAATTGGCAAGACCTCAGGGGTTCACAGCTCAGTCCTGCATCTTACAAACTGTGAGAATGTAGAGAAGGCACTTAATCCTTCTGAGGGGAGATTATACAAAAGTAAAGGTGTTATAAATACTAAAATCACATAAAATATCTCGTGCACCAGACAATTAATAAATATCAGCTTTCTTTATTCCTGGGAGAATAAAGAGTTAGAAGGCAGAGGAGGAGAAAGCAGGAAATTCTTCTCACCTCCAACCCCCATGTTCAGAATTTCAGGCACAGCCTTAGCAGTATGGTGGGGGAAACATACATGTGTTTGGAGGGAGGAAAACAGATAACAACTGGAAGGAAAGAGTATTTTAAATTAATTTAAACATCCATCTGAGAATAAGAACAAAGAAAAATCCATGGTCATAAAGAGCAGTAGCAACAAAGATACCGTAAAGGCCAAGGAAGCTTTGGGCCTGGAACACATAGATCATTATTTTTGAGAATCAGCTGTTTCTGTCCCTGCCCTGCCTCCTCCTGGATCATTGTGAGGGAATTAGCTATGCCACTTAATAGTTTCGCTGTTGTCAAATGAGAAAAAAATACCTTCCTCTTTTTACCTGGTAGAATGCTACAACAAAATATGATGATTTTTAAAAATGCTTTGAAATGGCTCTGAAGAGCCTAGGGGCAGTTCAGGAATAAAGACGCAGACGTAGAGAATGGACCTGAAGACACAGGGAGGGGGAAGGGTAAGCTGGGACAAAGTGAGAGAGTGTCATGAACTTACATATACTACCAAATGTAAAATAGATAGCTAGTGAGAAACAGCCATAGCACAGAGAGATCAGCTCGGTGCTTTGTGACCGCCTGGAGGGGTGGGATAGGGAGGGTGGGAGGGAGGGAGACGCAAGAGGGAAGAGATATGGGAACATATGTATATGTGTAACTGATTCACTTTGTTATACAGCAGAAACTAACACACCCTTGTAAAGCAATTATACTCCAATAAAGATGTTAAAAAAATAAAATAAAATAAAATAAATAAAAATGCTTTGAGCTCTAGGGAAGATAACCCTTACACCCAAAGTATTGGAGTTGTCATTTGCAGTGTAGTTGAAGGTATGAGCCTCATCTTAGAACTCTGAAGCTAGAAAATTCCATCTCACTTCCAGTTTAAATGGTTTGGAGGAGATTTGAAATTTTAGGAACTCTTGAAGTGTGATGAATGGGAAGGAAGTCTGATTTAAAAAAAAAAAAAAACAGTGTGTGAAGTGCCTGGTGGGGAATGGGACTGGTGGTCAGGAAAATGGGAATGGACGTGTGGTATGTACCTCGTACTGAGTGTGGTTTGAGAGAGTTGGTGTGAATTAGGAAGATCACGAATGTGAAATACATCTACCACAAGGTCTGGTATTGTGGGTTTGAGTTTGAAATACTGAAGTGTTTCTTTAGGATCAAAGCTTTGGCAGGAGGAGATGGGCATGGGGACAGTTTCCAATCTGGCCAGAAGCAAAAACTCCACATTCTCCTCAGGAGACGTGTAGTCTGAGAAAATGCTTTTGGTTGCTCAGAGTGTACATGTTCACATTTATTTTGCAGTACTTTCTGAAATTTCTTAAGCAAAAATGCGTCTACTCCAAAACAGGGCAATCGTGATAGCTCTGTCTCATTATCTCTGTCTCTGTCCTTGTCTGTCTGTCTCTTAAACACACACACACATACACACTCACACACACACACACGCACACACACACATTAACCCACATTTACTCTTCAGTGCCTTGTTGCTGCTACCTTTGGGGGCACACAGTGAATTGGAAAGAATCCTTCTGAGGTCAATTGGGAACTCCCTGCCTGAACTCTCTGGAGGAAAGAAAGAAACATTCCCCAGTGAATCTTGGCACCATTCTTCTACCATAAGTATGGTTAGTTTATTTTGAAGTCAAAATGGCAAGTGAAGCATGAAGGGTGCTTCCAGTATTTAGAGAAGGAGGGGGAGACCTGGACAGACATAGGACACTCTAAGCCAAGAGCTTCACTGTATCTCAGGGCAAAGATAGTGCTGCCACTCAGCTGCATCGCTGGCGAAACAACCAATTGGGAAGGACAGTCCTGAGCATTCGGGCCAGATGTTCATGGCATCTTGCACCATCCCAGGAAATTAATTTCAGGATAAAGGCAAAACAGATGACTGGCAAAGGCTCTTGTGATGGATATTGAAAATGTCAGGGAACAAAAGACACAGGAAATAAGAGTTCCCTCTGGATGCAGCTCTCCCAAGGGTAAGGCAACATCACATTCCCCGCCACAAACCTACCATTCAGCCCGAGAGAGTGAAATCCAGAAGAGAATTTGGTCCCATTTCCTCTATATCTCCTGAAGTGGAAGTGGGGAAGGATTACTCCCCATTCCCAAGATCCCAGCCTACCTTTTCTCCCTCCAAAATGAAGACTTTAGGTGGAGCAAAGTCTCTTTC
>NW_006785816.1:4197591-4244027 GCF_000442215.2 Lipotes vexillifer
CTTTCCCTAACAAATGCAACAGAAGGCCAAATTCCTTGAGGCAGGGATTAAAGGTGATTTATATTTGTATTCTTACTTCCCTATAAGACTCCCATATAGTAGGTGCTTGGTAAGCATTTGTTAGTTGAATGCACAAACTGCGTAAATTGTGTGTGTGTTTGGGTGGTTCGGATGGGGTGGGGATTTTAGAGCACCTCCTCTGGGTCATGGTGTCAAGCATGGGACTATACTCTTTATATGAGCTATCTCACTCACTCCTTCCACCAGTCCTACAAGGGAGGTCACCAGAACTTCTCGAAAAATGGAGGCGCGTGGAGATTAATTTGAGTAATTGGGAGTTGGTATTTGAATCGAGATCTGCCCACCCCAAAGCATGAACTCCTTTCTCACCAGGATGATGGAGACTCACTGACTGTAGTCTCTCAGTCAATGATCGAGGCAGGGCCACACTTACGAGGTGTGAAGCTGGGCAATCCCTTTATTATACCATTTTAGGGAGGAAGCTCCAAAACTCAAATTGTTTCCTCCTGCTAGCTGATAGACCAAGTCTATTCTGAGTTCCTTTCTGAAGGAAACTCTGGGACTGAGAATCAGAGTAATGTAAAGATTACTGAAATTGAATCTTTGGACGTATTTCCAGCATTTCCTGCAACTGGATATGATGCTCTGTGAATCAGGTTGCCTTTCTGAGTCTCAGTTTGTTCAGCTGTCAAACAGGAATGTGTAACATTGCTTCTGCTTTCACCACAGAGAATGATCTTGACTCAATGATTAAATTAGATGAACTTCATGAAAGAATTTGAAATCTGCTAGATTGTTAAGGTCAGACACTGCCTTTTATCTTTACAAGCCCCCAAACATCTGGGAAAGTGCTCAATAAATTTGTGAAATAGAGAAAGTAGTGTAACTCCATATTTAATACAAGATTTCCATTTTTCTAGGTTCAGTTTAGTCAACTGTTCCCACAATCAGTGGTCTCTCCCTTTCCAGTGGCCCGGGGAGGTGGGTGGTAATTTAGAAGGCATGGGTTTCCTGGTATAACTAAGGAGAGATTTGAGATGTGTGCCTTTGAGATGTATGGAGGGATCCAACTTCAGGAAAACCCCTAGAACCCAAGGCTGACATGGAAGTAGCAGGGCTGCTCACCTTCAAGGGCACAAATGTGCTGGACAATGAACATATCGATGATGATAAATGTTGAGCAATGACACAGAGATACTCTGAATGTTCTGGATTGCTTAAGGTTCTCATAGTTCTTGAATGATACAGAGAGATGGGAGTTTCATTTCTTGCTACCCCCTACTAACATTGCAAATCCCTGGATTTTAATTTTCCACCATCCTGATTGGAACAGATTAAATTGGCTTTAGAGGAACAAATGTATGTGCCATTTATTGCATACTGGTATTGTGAACTAAACTTCATACTTGTTAGAAAAGCAATATATAACTTATTTTTTATTTTTATTTATTTATTTTTTAACATCTTTATTGGAGTATAATTGCTCTACAATGGTGTGTTAGTTTCTGCTTTATAACAAAGTGAATCAGCCATACATACACATACATCCCCATATCTCCTCCCTCTTGCATCTCCCTCGCACCCTCCCTATCCCACCCCTCTAGGTTGACACAAAGCACCGAGTTGATCTCCCTGTGCTATGCAGCTGCTTCCCACTAGCTATCTATTTTACATTTGGTAGTGTACATATGTCCGTGCCACTCTCTCACTTTGTCCCAGCTTACCCTTCCCCCTCCCCATATCCTCAAGTCCATTCTCTACGTCTACGTCTTTATTCCTGTCCTGCCCCTAGGTTCTTCAGAACCTTTTTTTTTTTTTTTTGAGCCCATATATATGTGTTAGCATACGGTATTTGTTTTTCTCTTTCTGACTTACTTCACTCTGTATAACAGACTCTAGGTCCATCCACCTCACTACAAATAACTCAATTTCGTTTCTTTTTATGGCTGAGTAATATTCCATTGTATATATGTGCCACATCTTCTTTATCCATTCATCTGTTGATGGACACTTAGATTACTTCCATGTCCTGGCTGTTGTAAATAGAGCTGCAATGAACATTGTGGTACATGTGGTACATAACTCTTTTTGAATTATGATTTTCTCAGGGAATGTGCCCAGTAGTGGGATTTCTGGGTCATATGGTAGTTCTATTTTTAGTTTTTTAAGGAACCTCCATACTGTTCTCCATAATGGCTATATCAACTTACATTCCCACCAACAACGTAAGAGGGTGCCCTTTTCTCCGCACCCTCTCTAAGCATTTATTGTTTGCAGATTTTTTTATCATGGCCATTGTGACTGGTGTGTGGTGATACCTCATTGTAGTTTTGACTTGCATTTCTCTAATGATTAATGATGTTGAGCATTCTTTCATGTGTTTGTTGGCTATCTGTATATCTTCTTTGGAGAAATATCTATTTAGATCTTCTGCCCATTTTTGGATTGGGCTGTTTGTTTTTTTTGATATTGAGCTGCATGTGCTGCTTGTAAATTTTGGAGATTAATCCTTTGTCAGTTGCTTTGTTTGCAAATATTTTCTCCTATTCTGAGGGTTGTCTTTTCGTCTTGTTTATGGTTTCCTTTGTTGTGCAAAAGCTTTTAAGTTTCATTAGGTCCCATTTGTTTATATTTGTTTTTATTTCCATTTCTCTAGGAGGTGTGTCAAAGGGATCTTGCTGTGATTTATGTCATACAGTGTTCTGCTTATGTTTTCCTCTAAGAGTTTTCTAGTGTCTGGCCTTACATTTACGTCTTGAATCCATTTTGAGTTTATTTTTGTGTATGGTGTTCTAATTTCATTCTTTTACATGTAGCTGTCCAGTTTTCCCAGCACCACTTATTGAAGAGGCTGTCTTTTCTCCATTGTATATTCTTGCCTCCTTTATCAAAGATAAGGTGACCATATGTGCGTGGGGTTATCTCTGGGTTTTCTATCCTGTTCCATTGATCTATATTTCTGTTTTTGTGCCAGTACCGTACTGTCTTGATTGCTGTAGCTTTGTAGTATAGTCTGAAGTCTGGGAGCCTGATTCCTCTCGCTCCGTTTTTCTTTCTCAAGATTGTAGAAAAGCAATACATAACTTTTGACTTAGGAAAAGGTTATATAGCTCACATGAAATGTGTGTAAGTGATTTAGCCACACATGAAGAAGCTTCCTAATTAATAAATGTGGCTATATGAAGCCCTTTGGGAAGCTCTGGTAGAGACCACTCCCAATATATCACTCAGGAACTTCTTTAATTCTATTTATATTCACATTATTGTTTACTCTTTACCAAGTGCTTTATGCATATTAATTAACCTGAGCCACACAACAATCCTACCAGGTGGATGATAGTATTACCATTTGACAGATCATGGTACATAAGTAACAAAGACGAGATAAGAATCCAGCACTTTTGACTCCTCAAACTTCTGTCTTTTTTTTTTTTTTTTTTTTTTTAAACTTCTGTCTTTTTTTTTTTTTTTTTTTTTTTTTTTTTTAAACTTCTGTCTTTTAAAAGCTGTGTGTATGCCCACAGACTAGCAGTTATTGATTCTGAATGCAAAGTCCATATGACAGGTGTCTTGGCAAACAGGAAATGGATCACAGAGCTTTCTAATAAGTGTGTAATTTTAAAAGGCAGATCAAGAAGGCATGATTATAGGATGGGGAACAGATAGCTGTCATCTCCTGTTAACCACAGCACACAGTGAGGAGAATGCAGCGTCCACTTGGGTGTTGGAAAACAAAAATTTCCTTGCATGTCCAGCACTTAACACTCCCCTCTCCTGCTTAGGGAAAACAAACACATCACAATAATTGAACAAGCACACTTGAAGTTCTGCTTCTCAGATTCTTTTAAAGAAGTTATAGAGAGAGAAGAAGAAAGAAAAATAATTAGAACAAACAAAACCCAACACTTTGCTCTTTGTTCTCACTGTGTCATCATAGCTGAACCACCAAGTTGCATGCAGATATTAACTCTGAAAGATGCATGGAGATGTGAAGGGAAATATTTATGATTCTGACAGTTGGTGATACACAACAGCTGGGGTCACGGATTCCACAGCTTTTGTGGGTATATTGTCAAAATGTTTTGTTTGAGGAGAATATAAAATTAACAACTCTCCCTTCAGGACTTGCTTACTCTAAAATATTTTCCAATAAAATGAAGTAACACGTCCATGAAGTAATAAGATTTTCAGTCGGCAGAACTTTGTTTCTCCCACCCGTTCTGCATGCTTTTCTTCTTCTTTCCTTGATTGTTGCCAAAGCATCAGAACCACTCCCCATTTCAGTTCCGAAACTGAGTATGCAGACATACTCAGCCTCGTTTAGGTCAGCCCCCACTGGGCTTAGGTATTTTGATTCCAACCACAGATTAACTGACCTCTCATCCTCCCATTTTCCTTCCAGGGACGCCTGTGGTTGAAGCCAAATACTATGCATCTCTAACCACTTAAAACAGAGCTACTGATTAAGACACAGGCGGCTATAACAATTGGAGGCAAAGCTCCTGTTCTGAGAGTGACCAGTGCCCTGCACCCTGACAAACAGCCAGTCCAAACACACTGGAGACTAAATGGAGCTTTGGTGGAACGGTGGTTAACTGTGTGTTGGTTCCCATGGACAAAGTCCATGTTTCCATGTGTCATTTCCAGAATATCCAAGAGGAATTATAGGAGAGGCCAGATGAAAGGCTTGGTATGAGTGATAAATAGGGGCGAGAGAAGCAAAGAGTGGTTGGGTTAGATGAACTTGTCAGAAGGTTACTTGTGGACATTAAAGCTGGGCGTCGTGCCCTACATGGCTTGAATATGGGCCACCCTTGCTTGGATTCCTGAAGCAATATCTTCATAGGCCCCACATTAGGATCCAATTACCCACGACAGAGCTTTACTTGATCCATTTTGGTTTCTGTTTTTCTACTGATACTTATTGAGCACCTTCTATATGTCAGGCCATATGTGCCAGAAATAAGGAATGAACGAGACAGACAAAGTCTCTGCCTTCAACATAGTTTGAGTCCAGTTGGTGGAAAGAGAAAAGTGACCAATAAACAAGGTTACTTTGGGACATAAATAGTGCTATAAACAAAAATAAAATAATTAAACAGGGAGAGATGCTAGAGAGTGACTGGGATGCAGGAAATCCCCTTTAAATTGGATGTTCAGGAGAGGCCCTCCCATAGCGGAAAGTGGAGGAAATTTTGGCTAAGAGTTTAAAGATGAGACAGAGGCAGCCACAGGAAGATCTGGGGGAGAAGAGGGAGGATCACAGAGAGCATTTGGAGGGAGAAGGAGCACTACATGAGACAGTTGTAAGGCAGGACCTTAGGACCTGCATGTTTTAAAGGAGGCCATGTGGCTGGAGCATTGAGAAGAGGGTAGAGAGAAGACCAGAGGTTGTTGGGAAAGCCATCAGAAGCCACATTATGTAGGACGATAGGCCATGGTGAAGAGTTAAAATTTTATTCTAGATGCAATAAGAAGATTTTGAACAGTATGGCTACAAACGACTCGTTCTGCTTTCTTCACTTCAACTCAGTAGTCCATTCCCCTAAGTTTGCATTTGGCAGTTGGATAGCTACGTTAAGGACATCCACTCCTAATCTTTGGCCAACACTGAATTGAACTCTAAGCATATAGAATTGAACTAAAAGTACATAGGATTGCAAATCATTCACTAATGCCTCTTTATATTAAGCTTTTTATGGCAAGAATCAGTTCTCTCATTTGGCATATCCAACCTAATAGCTCCTCATAATTTACCACCCTACTTTGGCAGAAAATAGACATTGATTTAAGTGAATGATTTCTGAAGGTAGATTTTTACCTTTGTCGGCTATCCATGATGGGAAGACCATGAAGGATGTCCTGATGAGAAAGGGGCAGGTGATCTCTCTCTTGGTCTACAGTTAAATCCAAATAAACACTTTTATGTAAAAGAAACAAATAGAGATTACAACCCAAACTTTCCAGTATTAATGAGCAACTTTGTGGTATGTAAGGCAATGGACCTGCAGCTGAATACTGAGTAAAATCAGAGACTCAAGACTGGAACCTGTTTTCCCCAAAACATACATTGAACAGTTTCCGCTACACAATTTCACCAGAGTATCAGTAATCTGACATTTCCTAGGCATCTGGGTTCATGAATATTCAGATAGATAGAGTGCTGAATACTTTATTGAATGATGACATCTGGCACTCCTAGATTAAGTGATGCTTTCAGTCCTAGCAGAAATAAAAGAAGTTACTTCTAAGAATACTGGCATTTATACAGGATTCACTTATTAATGAAAAAATTCATTCTGAGGCCAAGTTTTTTCTAGGTAATAACCTTGTGCAAGATGTTGTGTTAAGGTCTAGAGAAATATGAAGTTTCATATTTACAGCCTTATACCTGACATTTACCAGTTTTTTGGAGACGTTTTCTTTGTTTTTAAGCCCCAGGTGCTATTCAAATATTAAGTCTGCTTTTGCCTCTGAGAAACTGGATGATCTCATTTGATAAGCTGCAGAAAGCATACTTTAAAAAAAATCTGTAACTCTAGGATCTAAGTGTTAAATTGACCCTAAGGAAATTTCTGGAAATGTACAGGACCACAGTGAACCAAATACATCCTAGCTCAGGACTGTGTGACCAAGGACCCTTAGGGGTTATTAATGTGTGTGAAAATCTTGTACACTTCTTGTCTTTCCATTTCTAAGGCACAAAAAGTACAAGTGTAGATTGTAGGTAAAGCATATTTACATTTCCTAAGCCCTTGTTTTTCAGTCCAAACTATGCATTCATGACAGGTTGTTGGTGCCATAAGGAATCCTTGGACTTTGACATTCCGTGCTTTAAAGTGTAGGTTATTGTATATTTCCCTGATATTTGTGCCTTACTGCTCCTTTAAGAATACAAATTCTCTGCATTGATGCTTCATTTCTTCACTGGCAACCCTCACCTTCATCCTGAATACATGAGTCACATCAGTTCAGGTCTTAATGATCATGGTACCTACTATACATAAGTCTTTTCTCTAAAAATATCAAATTGTCCAGAACTGATAGCTTTCATGGAAAGTTCATTACTTTGTTACTTCTGGCAGGCACATGTGTTTTTCTTTGGCTGGTCAGGCTAGTGGTGTTTCCAGCAGCATGGATAACTGGAGATCCTGCATAGTTCCTTCTCTTAGGCCTGTCAAAGTCTTGTCTGACACAGGTAAACTGGACATGAC
This sequence comes from Lipotes vexillifer, assembly GCF_000442215.2. Lineage (NCBI taxonomy): Eukaryota > Metazoa > Chordata > Mammalia > Artiodactyla > Lipotidae > Lipotes > Lipotes vexillifer. Next base: position 4,204,827 of record NW_006785816.1, read on the forward strand.
TATATAAACATACCAGGCTTTCAGTGCTGCCTTGAAATGGTCACACCCTGCCAGAAAGTCTCCCTAGCATGTCAATGGCTGGTTAGAGCTTTCTAGGCCCAGCACAGTGCTTCCGCACAAGATAAGATTTCTGCAAGCAGAACTTTGTCTTCAAGGTTTACGTTTCGCTTAAAACTTAAGCTCCAAAGGTTTCAGGTCAAATTCCATTGCCATTTATTTCCCCTCTCCATTTAGGATTGGACTATCCCCCAGGGTTCCTTTGTGGAACCCTGGGTCCATTACTTTCCAGTTTTGTTTCTGCCCCTTTCACTTCTCAGCCATAAGTGTGTTTATATTGATCCATATTACTGGCTTTCTCTTCCAGAACACTTTTGAATAAAACTGTAAATAGGGGCCCAAGCTGCTTTTTCATTTCACATTCCATGGTATGAGTGAGATGGAGAGGGAGTACCCTACTGCCAGAACACCCTCCATACTCTTGCGTGGAACTGCCCTCAGAGGAGCACTCATTTTCTTTGCACATTCTGCTGAAGCTGATTGATAAAGCATGGGAAATTCAGAAATCTGCCCTGTAAAATGTTCCTGTAGTATGTGTTGCACACACTTCTAATTTCTAACATGTTAAGTAACCAGTTTAAAATATGCCTTTGTTTCCTCTAGACTAAAACCCTCTTAAAGTAATGGTGACCACAGTTTTCACTCAGCACTGTGCCTCTTGCACTTAGTAGACTCTCAATGAGTATTTGATGAGTTGACTATAAAACCATCTTCATAAACTTATTAGATTTAAGTTGGCCTTTTAACATAGCCTGATTAATTGATGGTCCTTCTCCTTAAAGTTCTATTTTAGGGTAGTACTCTTTGAATTTTTCAAGCGTGAAACTTTTAAAAATAGGAGGTTGAAGAATTCCATCCACAGCCAAAGTGGCTGAGGTATTTTCAGTCCAAGGTAAAAATCTGTATTGCCTCATCTGTAGCCTAAGTATAGATTTATGCTTGACTCTTTAGGATAAATTTGTCTTCCAAAAGATCACCTAGGTTAACAGAGAAAAGCTTCCATCTATCCTCACTAAAAATAAAGCCTTTGGGCTTAATGGAACACAAGATGTCTCCCTTGCACGAGATATAATGCAGCTGGGATAGAATTCTCTGACGGGTTTTTATCGAAAAATGCCCTTGTCTCCTTCTCATTCCCTAAAGCACTGGGTGGCTGCCAATATATTCAGAATGTGTAGGCATCTGGTAAAGCTCGGGTTTGATTGCCTTGGTCAGGTTGGATAGAAGTAGACCCAGGCATTGCTCTTCTAAGCATGGGTTCACTATTACTACCTTGAAGTTTATCCACTCTGTAAGTTCAATCACCTTAAAAATTACCCTCTAGTTTTCCATCGCTCACATTACCTTAGCTAGTCAGTTTCTTAGCTACTTGGATTTTGTGTGGAATATTTACTAAATTAAATCACACCAGTGGGCCCTGGGATCCATGAACTGTAAATATATTTATAGTTAATCATCTGACTAAATTCCTTCCTGAGAGGAAAACAAAATAGTCAAAAGCCTATCTTGTTGTTTCCAGATTGCAAAAAGGCAGAACTTGCCGGCATCCCATGATTTTCATTTAATAGGGCTCTGTCTGGCCTTGAAAGGGATGAAGAGCTTTAGAGAAAAGTGTTAGTCCCTGGTTATTCAAAAGTGAAGGGTGACTTCAGTAAATTTAGGGGGTTTTGTCAAGACTAAGTGTAAACAGAGGTAATTGTGGAGTTAATCAGATTTCAAATCATACAGAATTTTTAAGTCTACGTTTGTACATACCATGACAATGCTTTGTTAATAAGAGGTTCTTGATCATATCATTTGTTAGTGGAAGTTTCTTCATGGATAAATGGACTGCCCTGTCAGAAAAAGATTTATTTGAACCAGTTTGTTTTTTCACAATAATAGAAAGGTTTAATGTTTTGATATCTTTTATTTGTGGACAACTTTCAAACACTTAAAATGGCCTGTGAACATGTCTAACACTACACCTTTCAACTTAAAAACTCAAAAAATATCTGAGAACTTACTAATGGTAAGAAAAGCCCAAGTGAGGGTTTTAAAATAGGTAAATAAGGCATAAAAGTATAAAATTGTACAAATATTTTACAAGCAGACCTATCATTACCTAAATACCATCCATCTACAAATGCTTCTTTTTTTAACCAGTTTTTAATTGAATTATAATTAATTTACAATGTTGTATTAGTTTCAGGTGCACAGCAAAGTGATTCCGATATTATATATATTATATATATAATATACATATTATTTTACATTACAGGCTATTACAAGATATTGAATATAGTTTCCTGTGCTATATAGTAGGTCCTTGTTTATTTTATATATAGTAGGGTGTATATGTTAATCTCAAACTCCTAATTTGTTCCTCCCCTCCCCTGCTAACCCCTTTTGTAACCATAATTTTGTTTTCTATGTCTGTGAGTCTATTTCTGTTCTGTAAATAAGTTCATTTGTATCATTTTTTTTTTAGATTCTACACATAGGTGATATCATATGATATTTGTCTTTCTCTGTCTGACTTACTTCAGTTAATATGATAATCTCTTGGCCCATCCATGTTGATGCAAATGGCATTATTTTATTCTTTTTTATGACTGAGTAATATTTTGTTGTATATGTGTACCACATTTTCATTATCCATTCATCTGTCAATGGACACCTAAGTTGTCTCCATGTCCTGGCTATTGTAAATAGTGCTGATACAAACATCAGGGTGCATGTATCTTTTCGAATTAGAGCTTTCTCCAGATATATGCCCAGGAGTGGGGTTGCTGGATCATATGGTGACTCTGTTTCTGATTTTTAAGAAGTCTCCAGACTATTCTCCATAGTGGCTGAATCAATTTACATTCCCTTCAACAGTGTAGGAGGGTTTCTTTTTCTCCACACCCTCTCCAGCATGTATTATTTGTAAACTTTTTAATGATGGCCATTCTGACTGGTGTGAGGTGATACCTCATTGTAGTTTTGATTTGCATTTCTCTAGTAATTAGTGTTATGAGCATCTTTTCATGTGCCTGTTGGCCATCTGTATGTCTTCTTTGGAGAAAGGTCTATTTAGGTCTTCTGCTTTTAGATTGGGCTGTTTGTTTTTTTGATATTAAGCTGTATAAGCTGTTTGATATTTGGAAGCTCCTGAAAGCTTTTGAAAAAAATAGGACAAGCTTTATGCTGTGGGAACACAAGAGACAAAGTGAGTGATGGTGGTACAGGATGCCAGGTGGAGGTCTGAAAGGTGTATGAGCCTCAGAACTTTTTTTAAACAGAGGCTTTCAGAACAACAGAAACTTATACAGCTTCCTTTATCCTCAAAGGCTCCCAGTGAATTCTCACTTTCACAATTGCCTAATATTGATCACATAGAGCTTGAGAGATGATGCAATAGAAGTGATATAATAGAAGGACAAAGGTATCTATCACTTAGCAGTATGTTACATTCTGTCTTTTTAAAATTGCATGGTGTGTTATTCCTGTGTTACTGTGGTCTCATTAATTAAAATATGTAGCTTGTGGGGAGGGATGACATATAATACACTTTTAAAGGCAAAAAAGTGAAATATATTATCTCATGTAACTAGATGCTGAAGCAAGAGATTTGAATTCTATCAATCTGTCTCCCCTCCACCTTTTATTCTCTCCTTCTCTCTCTTTGTTTCTTTCTCTGCATGCTGGTCCCATTCTTTTGGGCAAACTATAAGCATGGCTGCTGCTGCAGCCCTCAGGCTCATATCTCAGGTTTGGCACCAGAACAGAACAGAATCAAATAGTAATGTTTGTATTTGTATGAAAAATGTAACACCATGCTCAATTGTCCCCCTAAGAGTGATTTTATCTTGAAAGGCTTTCTTCCATAGATGAAATGTCAAATGGAAATCTTGAGTATTTTAAAATATATAAGGAAGAGGTTTTCTCAGGTAACATTCAAATAAAATATGAATTTAAGGAATAATATAGTAATGAGGCGAATGAAAATCTCATATACCTCAGGTGGGAATGTAAAGTGGCATAACCACTTTGGATAACAGATTTGCAGTTTCCTAAAAAGTTAAACATACATGTACCATATAATCCAACTTTTCCATTCTTGGGTATTTATCCAAGAGAAATGAAAGCAAGTATCCACAGAAATAGATGTACACCAATACTCATAGAAATGTTATATGTAATAGCTATAAAGTGGGAACCACTACAACTGGTGACAACCTGAAAGTCCATCAACATGTGAATGGGTAAACAAATTGTGGTATATCCATAAAATGGAATACTACTAAGCAATAAAAAGAATAAACTGTTGAAACATAATATAACATAGATGAATCTCAAAATAATTATACTCAGTGAAGGAAGTCAGATAGAAAAGTACATATTATATGATTCTACTTATTTAAAGGTATAAAAAGCAGACTAATCTACAGTAACTGAAAGCAGATCAATGTTGCCAGGAGGAACCACAATGAAGTGAGGAAGAATAACAGGGAGATTACCAAGAGATTGTTTATAATAATAAATTACTTGGTACCACGGAAATACTTGGTAGTGTTTGATATATTCATTATCTTGACTGTAATGATGGCTTCAGGGTACATACATATTTGAAAACATTTCAAATGATATCCTTTAAATATATACATTTTAATGTAGGTCAATTTAACCAAATACAACTGTTAAAATTTTTGTGGAATTCAACTAAATTAATGCTTAAGGAAGAAATTATAGTAATAAACATTTACATTAGAAATGAAGAAAGGTCTCAAATCAATAGTCAATGCTTCCATCATAAGAAACTAGAAACAAGCCTGAAATACTTAAGGATAAATTTAACAAAACATGTGTAAGACCTGTACATTGGAAACTACAACACATGTGAAGATAAGGTTAAAAGAACCCAAATAAATGGAGAGATATACCATTTTCATGGATCATAAGACTCAATATTAAGTTGTCAATTCTTCTCCAATTCATCTATTGATTCAATGCAAACCCAGTCAAAATAGTTTTGTTTTGTTTTGTTTTGTGGTACGCGGGCCTCTCACTGCTGTGGCCTCTCCCATTGCGGAGCACAGGCTCAGGACGCGCAGGCTCAGGACGCGCAGGCTCAGTGGCCATGGCTCACGGGCCTAGCCACTCCATGGCAAGTGGGATCTTCCCAGACCGGGGCACGAACCCGTGTCCCCTGCATCGGCAGGCAGACTCTCAACCACTGCACCACCAGGGAAGCCCCAAAATAGGTTTTGTTTTTTGTAGAAATTGAAAAGTGAATTCTACAATTTGTATGGAAATTCAAAGGACCTAAAATAGTCCCCCTGAAAAATTTGAAAGTGAAAAATCAAGTTGTAGGACTTATACTACCTGTTTTTAAGCCTGTAGAGGTACAGCAATCAAGATAGTATGATAGTATGGTGTTGGCAAAAGGATAGACATATAGATCAATGGGATGGATTTGAGAGTTCAGAAATAAACAATCACATATTTGCTCAATGTTTTATGACAAAGGTGCCAAGGTATTTCAATGGAGAAAGGATATTTTTATCAACAAATAATGCTGGAACAATAAGATACAATTAAAAAGATAAATCTTGACTCTTACTTTCACCATACAGAAAAATTAACTCAAAATAGATTGTAGACTTAAGTTTAAGTGCTAAAACTAAAACCCCTCTGGAAGAACGTATGAGAAAATCTTTGTGAACTTCAGCTAAACAAAGGTATTCTAGATTGAACCAAAAAAATCTGCAAATGAGAAAAAATAATTGATACATTGGATTCCAACAAAATTTAAAGGCTTAGCTCATTAAAAAAACAGTATTAAGAAAATGAAAAGGCAAACGACAGACTAGGTGAAAATATTGCCAAAAGATGTATCTGACAAGAATCTATATAAATTACACAAAGAACTTCTACATCTCAATAATGAAAAGACAAATAACATCAAAAAAAAAGGCAAAATGTGGGCTTCCCTGGTGGCGCAGTGGTTGAGAGTCTGCCTGCCGATGCAGGGGACGCGGGATCGTGCCCCGGTCTGAGAGGATCCCACATGCTGCGGAGCAGCTGGGCCCGTGAGCCATGGCCACTGAGCCTGCGCGTCCAGAGCCTGTGCTCTGCAACGGGAGAGGCCACAACAGTGAGAGGCCCGCGTACCGCAAAAAAAAAAAAAAAAAAAAACAGGCAAAATGTTTTTATAGACGTGTAACCAAAGTAGATATATACATGATAAATAAGCACAGAAAAAGATGCTCAAGGTGATTAGTCATTAGGTTAATGAAAATAAAGCCACAATAAGTTAGCAATACATACATACATGCATACACATATACATACATAGAATGGCAAAAAAATTTTAAACCAGCCATACCAAATGTTAGCAAGGATATGGCAAGTGGAGCTCATATACAATGCAGGTGGGGAGGCAAAATTGTACAATCACTTTTATATGATTAACCATACAAGTAACGTATGTAGTGAAATATATATACTTACTAGATATCCCACCAATTCTACTCTTTTCCTTTAGTCAAGAGAAATAAAAACATAAATTCACCCAAAGATTTGTACTCAAATGTTTATAGCTGATTCATTTATAATAGCCTCAAACTGGAAACAACCCAGTTTCCATCAACTAGAAATATTTTTAATCATACCTAATTTTGAAAAACAAACAAACATGTTCCGACCTGATTGGAAAGCCTAAAATCACAAGTTTTTCTGAGTTTATAGTCGTAGCCAAATGTCTTAATTATCAATTAAAAGGTTTTAGTTTTTACTAAAATTTAGAAGACACTCCTCTAGGGCCCATTAGTACCACTCTCAGAAAGGGGAGGATAATGCGGCTGCCACCTTGGGTTGTACTCTCCTCAGCAACTGCCATACACATAGCGTAATGCTAAAAACAATTTTAAGAAGAGCTTCAAAACAAATGCAATCTCCATTTAGTTTTCATAACCAGGCTTTCCTGTGTTTCTCTCCACATGTCTTGATAGAAGAGAATCTTTTCAAGTGGACAGTCACTCCCTGGGCTCTGCAGAGAAACCCCAGCGGATTTGACAAGGTTGAGTCATCAGTACCCCATGTCCTTGTTTGTGCACCACAGTTCAGCAGCCTTTTCTGAATCATCTTGATAAGAAGCCAACTAGAAGAAAACATGAGAACCAGTTGAGAAACAGGCTTTTCCTTTGATGTGTGTTTGTAGGAAAATCCAGTATCCGTCATGGGGAAATCTCCATCTTCTAACACACACACACACACACACACACACACACACACACACACAAACTGCCTTTATTACAAAGTTGTCACTTGAATAAAAACTTTTATCTTTAGCTGATTCACTGACAGGAAGCTGTTTGGCACAGACTTAATAAAACCTTCATATAAAAACAGCAGAGTAACGGCCAGAGCTTCCATATAGAGTGTAACTGGAGGAGTTATCCTGATCCTTGAAGAGCCGGCCAGCTTTCCAGAAGGAGGCCAGTTAAATGTGGGGAGGGGGAAGGCTAAATTGGAAACGCTGAAGGGGAAGCTTGTACTTCTAAATATTCCTTCAAATTTTATTTCAGATTTCAATCTTCACGTCCGCTCAAGATTGGGCGGCTCAGTGTCAGAGCGACTTCTCGAGATGTCCAGAACTCCTGCTTTTTTTGGAAGTGGTTATATTAGGACTACAAGAGGGTGAAAATTGGTAATGCATGAAAAAGTGATAGAGCATATTAACGTAATAATTTGTATTAGCTAAATCTAATGGAAGCGTGGATGATTCAAATCCTATGATAATTCAAATTTTTCATTTCATCAGTTAAATTCCTGCTATTTTACATGTAGTCTTTTTGAGGATATTGTTGTACACGTTTTCTCCTAAGTTCATAAGTGTCCAACAAAAGGGAGAAAGAAAAAAATAAATATCGGGGACAATTGACACACATATGGAAATTTGCTTTTGAACAATTGAGAATTTGATCCATGTCTATGAAAATGATGCAAAAATATCAACTAATTCACTGTGGGTTAGTAGGCTTAAAATTTTCTCTAGACAGCAACATACAGCTCTTGCATTTCTCTTTGTGCCCTACATCCAGTCCCAAAGAACTTTGGGAAAATCTCTTTGCATTCCAGGCAATGCTTGTTCAAACTTCCCTTTAAAGAAGGAAAAGCACCGTCAACTGAAGAAATCCTTGTTATAATGTCACACGAAAGGCTAGGTGGTCTCCTAATAGACTGTAGACCAGCAGGGTTTGATCCAGCCAATACCTCAATCTTCAAAGATGGGGAGCTATTAGAGAGAAGGCATCTGAGAAATCAGACCTTGTGTGCTGTTGTAGGAGATAGCCAAAGACTGAGTACATTACAGGGTGCCAAGGAAATAAGGCAAAGGATAAACTTGGTTGAAGGAGAAATTTGATTTTCAATTACCTAGTGAGAAATAACTAATTAAATTGAAATAAAGAGGGAAGGGTTCTTAAATTACACTTGTATTGTTCTTATCTACCAGGGAGAGTCAACTGCCACTAAGGTGTAATAGATAAAGATGGACAACTGAGATGTGTGCTATTCAGAAACAAACTGAAATGCCTATGGCAGGCTTGTTGAAGCAAAGGTGAGAAATGTTTTCTTGTTCTTGTTTCTACAGATTCTTCCCAAATCTCATCATCAGGTGTTGACATTATTTTGGTTTCTAGCAAAAGCATAATTTGTGAATTTCCCTTACCTCTTTGGATCATGAAACTCTAGCTAGGTAGACATGGGAGCATAAGAAAAATACATCTTTAAAAATGTGTGTTTTGTAAGAATTTAAATATGCTCAGGGAAATAACACTAATTCATCTTGGTAGGAAAACTTCTTTGAATAAATGAAATTATCTGAATTAACTTTTTAAAGTGGGACTTTATAACTTTTCTATGCTTAAAATAATTGGAGTTAGGCTAACAATATGTTGCTTGTATGAGTGACACTCAGGGGATCTATTTAGTGAATACGGAAAATGATTTTAATTCTACATACCAAATATTTATATTTAGATTGCAGCTGTAAATTGGGAAAGTTTTTCACCTAAATTGCTTTAAAATTCTATTTACAATCTTTTTAAAAGCCAAGAATTTATTTAACAAGCTCTTTCTCCTCACCCCATGGAACTTAAACTATGAAAGTTCCCATCCAAGAATCATTAATTATAAATTAAGGTATGATAAATTTTCCTTAAATAGCAACTACTGTGATTGTGCTCCATGTACTTTATTTAAGTTTTATATCTTGACTGTATAAGACTGGAATCTACATTAAATATTATTCCTCTGTTACTTCATCTAAAATTTTAAAACCTCCTTATCCTCAATACTCTTACTCTTCCTTTTCAGTGTTACTTTTTAAAAAAATATTTATCATTACGTAGTATACTGTATATGTATGTTGCCGTGAGGGCAAGATTCTTTGCATGTTCATTGGTATATCCCTGTCATCTGGAATAGTGCCAGGAACATAATATTTGCTCAATAAATAATTGAATAAATGAATGAATGGGATGTATCTGAGTTTTGACGTCTTTTCATATAGAACACAGACATTTGAGGAATAAAATTATACCTGGTTTACTACCCATTACATTCCACTGAAACAGGAGAGAGGATTAGAGCAAGTCAGGTCTCTTCCTTTACTGAGGATGTTGGCTATGTAGGTATACAAAAATGATGACCATTACAGAAGAGGAAAAAGTGGCTGACTACCTTTTTTTTTTTTTTTTTTTTTTTTTTTTTGCTCATTGTTGTGGCCTCTCCCGTTGCGGAGCACAGGCTCCGGACACACAGGCCAGCGGCCATGGCTCACGGGCACAGCCGCTCCGCGGCATGTAGGATCTTTGCAGATGGGGGCACGAACAGGTGTCCCCTGCATCCACAGGTGGACTCTCAACCAATGCGCCACCAGGGAAGCCCAGTGGCTGACTACTCTTGAAGGTGGGAAATAGTTGAGGAATGTTTCCATGGAAACCTAAATTTCAGTTAAATCTTGAAGGAAAAGTATGGCAACATTCCATGTAGAGTCAGGTCCAAATTAAAACATATCTTACTCTCAGGAGATGCTACCAGAAATAATTGGGGGTTGTGTAGCTTTTCAGATTTTATTCAGCCAAATGCCCCAATACAAGCCCCAAATTTGGTCAACCCTGCCCTTAGTCTAATCCCATAATCTAGTCAACTTTACTTTATTGTTTCTTCCTCAGAACAATCCCCCATAATTCGATCACCTTCCCTAGTCAATGTGAGCACTTTGAGCACGAGTGTGTACACACACACACACACACACACACATGCATGAGCACACACACAGACACACACATGCAGAATCTAAAAACTTGCATAAGTCCTTTGGAGAGTTTAATAAATAAATAATAATAGCAGATAAACTTCTCTCTGAGAATCTGAAATTCTGATTTTTAAAAACCCTTTTTTTAATTATTTTTGTGAAGCTGATAACCTTCCCCTTCCTCTTTGGTTTCCAATGTGATAAAACATTACTAAACTAAAAAGCTACTACAGTGTTTTAATTTTATAAGAAGAAACCAGAAGGACAATAGGCGGATTACTTACTGTAATCTGAATTGTCTAGGAAAAACAAAGATGCTACAAGCAGCCTCAAAATTAACCTATGCATGAATCCTTTTCTGCTAGCCATGATAATAGGTCCCAACCTATGGTGGAGAATTTTGTCCAGTCTATAAAAATGAAAGCCATGTATTCTGTGTGCCTTATGCAAGTGTTAAGTAGTGTGACCATATTTCATAAGAACTTTTAAAAGGGAATTTTCGTGGTAACCAGAAAGCAGCCATTTATTTGCTAAAAATAAGAACAGAGCATAATTTCTATGTCCAGATCGAGTTTCACTGGCCCAGATTCTCTCCATAGATATCTGGAACGACTCCAATTCTATCTTTTCTTGATTGTGAGAACTGAGAGAAGCTCTCTGCTATGGGTGACCCAATACAAGAACAGGGAGGAAAATATTTGAGGTTCATACTTCATAAGAGTTAAAACTTCTTCCAATGTTTGCTTAAAGTGTGGAACTGATTAAATAATTCTATTATCCCTGTCCTACACGAAACAAAACAAAACAAAACAAAACCCTGCACAGGCTCACAATTTGAGCCAATAATCTAAGACTTTTACAAGCGTATATCAGAGTAGAAAAAAATGACAGCAGCTGTTTCCCCTGATTAAAATAATGGAAGAATTAGTCCTGGCTGAAGATAACACAGAATCTAAAATGGACCATCTCAGGCAAATCTCTCTGTTCTGTGAGATTCCCTGAAGTCATCGAGAGCATTCCCAGGAACCCACTGAGTGGTCAATCAATGCCAATTCCACACCCTCTGACCTTTCTCAACAAAAGGGAGCAGCAATGTTGTTCTAAATCATTTTGTGTGCCCTGGGTCTGGCTAAGTTTGGACTTAAGAGAGAATAATATTTATGGATCTAATATATCTCAAAGACGTGAGTTGCACTCTGTTGTTGTTTGTTTTGTTTTTAAACTCTGTGTATGCACAACATACACCCAAAATCCGAAAGAGTTTTCGTTACCTCCTTGTTATTTTCCCCTCGACTAGGCTGAAATGTCTGATGGCTTACATGAACAAGTGGCTATTATGAAAATTCATGGTACAGATGTCTATTTCTTCAAACCCTACAGCTTGCCTAACACATAGTGAGAAGCTGTTTAGCATGTGATAAGATGCTTTGAGATGGTCATATAGGACTGGGTTATATCCAAATATTCTAGCAGATATAAAAGTGTGACACACACACACACACACACACACACACACACACACACACACACGGGCTTCCCTGGTGGCGCAGTGGTTGAGAATCTGCCTGCTGATGCAGGGGTCACGGGTTCGTGCCCTGGTCCGGCAAGATCCCACATGCCGCGGAGCGGCTGGGCCCATGAGCCATGGCTGCTGAGCCTGCGCGTCCGGAGCCTGTGCTCCGCAACGGGAGAGGCCACAGCAATGAGAGGCCCGCGTACCGCCAAAAAAAAAAAAAAAAAAAAAAAAAGTGTGACAGTTGCAGGGTAGCACAATTTAGATAACTATTTCATTGTTGCCTGAAGCCACTTGAGAAGGGGTTGCTCCATCAAATACCTTGCTTTTGCACCTCAATCTATTCAAACTTTTTTGTTCACATAATTTTCACATGCACTGAGTCTTTCACTAGGACTTGAGAGGAAGGTGCGGGGGGGACTTTTTGTTGTTCTTTTAGCATAAACCTGGGCCCAACTGGGCTTAGAACTACTTTCCATCTTGCCAACTCATGGAACCTAAGAATGAAGCCACAACTTAAAATGTTGAACAGAAAGACAGAGCAATGAAAGTCTATTGGCACCTGTTGAATCCTTCTTTATAGCTGCATCTAAAACGTGTTCCTCCCTTACTCTGTTTGGTTGGGAGAACCACAAAATTCACTCCTCCACTCCCTCCCTCCACCTTTCTTTTGGCTTAAGCCAAATTTAGTTAGGTTTTCCATCATTGCACAAGAAGGAGCTGATACAGATGGAGAACCACTGAATCCTCAAGATCTATTCCAAAATTAAAGTTGCCAATGTTCTGAGGATAATTCCATTATAAATTGGGTGTGGTGTGTTTCACAAGCAAAATTGAAATCTGAAATAAAAATAATATAAAACACAAATTAAGTTGGAAGATAAATTCGTTAAAGCCTACAGTGTTCCATTTTTGGAACTATTTTGTAAGAAAGATGGATGGATAGACAGATAGAGGTTTACTTGGAAGTGTTGGGTGATACCGATGTTGCTGAGGTATTTGTAGCCCTTGGAGAGATGGCCTTATAAGGTATAAACTTTTCTTTCCTTGCGCAAAACATAGAGTATTGTCTTGAAGCCTTTGGAATTGAGGGTACCGTGAATGCCCTCATTCTCGTGATGTCTAAATCACATTATTTTTCCTTTCTAGATTATAGTGGCATACCATAACAATACAGTCTCTTAATAAGAGGTGCTGAGTATCACTTTAGCTGCTAGCATTTCTGGATACAGTGAAATTTAAAACTACACAGAGAAAAATCTGTAGTGGGTGGTGACCTTTCGGGGATGGTGTTGAAATCTGGTTCATGATTAAAACAGGGTGTGGTTAAGAGGGGCAGGGATGGAAAATTCTCTTTTGGCAACTTGGTAGAGATGTGGGGTTAAACTGTCGAAACAACCACAAAAATCTCTTGCAAGAAGAAAAAAATAAAAACTCTTAACAGCAGCTTTAAGCTGTGCCAGGCACTGTGTTAAGTGCTTTATGCATGATCTCATTCAATTCTAGAAGTGATGTTGATTTCATTTCTGTGCACATGTTACAGATGAGGAAGTGAAAACAGAGAGGTTAAATAATTTGTCCAAAGTTTCACAGATAACCAGTGGTGAAGGCTGGGTTTGAACCCAGGTCTACCAAATTCCTAATCTCATATTCTTAGCAGCTAAGTGATAGCTCATCCCTGTTGCCTTTCTCTAATCTAAAGCAGATTCATAAACACTTATTTGCTTCCTTTCAGACACAGGGCGTTTTTTTCCCCTTTGATGATTCCCATATCAATATCTCTTTTGTTTGAAAATCAATATGCATGAAATACTCACAACCGTGGAAAAGTGTTTTATTTTTCCTGGAAGTATCTCAATCTGGATTATCACAAGGAAAAAAAAAGTATTCTTCTTCACTGCCTTTGAAGTAAAGAAAAAAAACTACCATTTAATTTTTTAAGGCATGAAATCTCAATGTTCTTGCCTAACTCTGTCAAGGAAGCTTTTTACAGCAGCGGATATTTTCAAAGCCTCCAAAATTTCAAGAAGGCAGAAATAAGACCTGCCCTGGCTTAGCATGCATCTTTAGATGTGTTTTGGAAATCACTGGTCTGTTGCTCAGTCTCCTGATACCATCACTGTTTAAGAGGAGTAGCTTTCTAGAAGAAATCCACTCTCATAGCTTCTGTGTGAGGGGTTAAGTGCTACTTGACCCTTGCTGAGGAGGCAAATGTGCATGTTTGTGAGAGTCTCATACAGAATACTTGGGGTCTATTTTGCTTCTAACAGGAGCGCATTCTTAGCTTATTGAGGTGTCTAGAGAGCAGTGAGCACCTTGGCCAGTTAGAATCAGTTTCACCAAGATTTCATGTTGGTTAAGGTAGACTGGTTTTTCCTTTTATTTGCCAAATTTTAAAAGCACCTTTAAACACTGGGTATTTTCACATTAAAATATAAGGGCATGGAAGTTTACCATTTCTCAGAATCAAAAAGAAAGTTAACATATATTTTAATTTTGAAAGAGATATAGGCTTACTATTTGCCGACCACTCACTTATCACACACAAATTACTTATATTTCCATTCATACTTCCCAGTTTAGGCCAAGAAGTAAGCATTTTCCTAAAACTAGTGTGTAATCTGAACATAAGACTTTTGGAAACAAACTTCTCTCAAACATCTGAATACCCTGCAAGGAAAGTAAGAGGCAGTTTCTAAAAACTTGAAAATGAAAGTGGTTAGAAGAAACTTCAAGGAAGGGTAGCTCTGGTGTTGGGAAAAGTAGAATGCAGTTTCACTCTGTCCAGCAGAAGCCTCTGTGAGGAGAGAATAGAGAGGGCCCTGCACGTGGTGCAGAGGGCCCAGCCAGGTGCCCTGAAGACAGAACAGGGGATTGGAAAGCATCTTTCTGGTGACAGCAACCAGCCCACCTCTGAGAATATATATCCAGAGAACATTCCTTCTCCTCACTGGCCACAGTTTATCACAGTGGTAAGCAAGAGTACTTAATTTATCATTCAACTGTGGTCACATTACATAAAGCAATAACTACCCAGAGAGCTATCACCATGCCCTGCGTTAAGACAATGGAAAATCTGGCATGGCTGCCATGGTAATCATCCTGGCAGAACAATAGGAATCCTGTCACTATTTTTAAATTGTGCTGGAGTCTGGGTGGTCTCTCTCCATAGGAGTTATTTTCTTGTTTCCTTATAAAGGTTCCACTAAAACATTTTAAAAGAAGTATTCAATTTAAGAAGGGAAATAGATCATAAGAGATTAATCTCATTAGCATGAGATTCATACTTTGACACACTTAACACAAAATTCTGTCTTTAGGAGTATATGGCATAGAAAAGTCAAACCCAACCTGAAAATTTTAAGTGCAGATAAAAAGTGTAGGTTGTCAGGGTCATCCCTCCATTTCTCTTAAAAAATTAAAAGAGAGAGAAGTGGATAGGGAAATGTAATCCACTTTAAGTCATGTGCCAAAAAACGACCAGCTTTACAATGACAGATTCTTTTACTCTAGGCAGCCTTCTCAGATACTGAGAACAGTATCTGACCCTTGGGAGGTATGCAAATGATTGCCCATTAATCTGAAGTGAATCATTCAGCAGTCATTCAACAAGTAGATATTTCGATATCGTTTATTGATGGATAATGAATTACAGTTCAAATAGGATTTTCAAATGAAAATTCTGGACATAAGTCATGAATAGAAGCTCTCTTTAAGGAAATGAATGATGAAAAAAAAGAGAAATAAGAAGTCCCATTAGATGTCCTTAAACATATGGATACGTGTTCCAGCCATTGCATTTAAGGAGAAAAGAAAAGAAGAGAAAATTCTGCTCTAGGATTCTGTCCTTTACATTCCAGGACTTTTCAGGAGCCACTCAGGAGCTTCATCTTATCCAGACTTGGTGCAAATCAGCACCAGTTCAACATCAAATCAATGGACTGAATTACTCCTCTTTGGTGTGGACAGTTCTCAAGGGCTTGGGAGAGTCTGAGCATGAGGGTATGTGATATGCCAAGGGGCGGTTAGCTGAGCTGAATCCTTTGTAAATACATATTTTACTATGCAAAATTTCTGTTGAAGACACAGGGCTATTTGAAATAAAGAAGTTTAGCTGGGCCTCCACCTCAAACTCAAAACAAAACCTCTTTTAAACTCTGAAAATATTTGGCTAAACATGCTCTTAATGACTCTGGTTTTTGAGATTTGGGTCTGCCCCAAATCAATGACAGTGATTAAGTACCCACTGGGTACAATGTACTAGTGAGTTCATGGGTCTATGGGGAGTTACAAAGAAAGCAATGAATTCGTCCGTGTCCCCTGAGAGCTTATGGCTCAAGAGAAAAAGGACTACCACATAATTTCTTACAAGAAATGCTAGACTAGAGCAGGCTTTCAGCCAAATTGCTAAAAAAAAAAAAGAAAAAAAAATTCCCAAACTTTGTAATCAGTATGCTTGTTGGCAGAATCTTTCCATTCAAAGATCCCTCTCTGCCTGCTTTGTGTCTTACACCAAGTCTCATGTGGCACACGCAGGAGCCCTGTACTCCAGGAGGCTGCCCACAGGACACACCCGTGCCCTCACAGAGCAGGGCCAGAAGCTGATGTGTTCCTTACTTGATATTTATGTTATCTTCCAGGCTGATAGAAGTTATTATTGCATTACCATTGTAAGGATTTTCTGGCTGAAGAAAGTCAAATAAAGTTGCTATTAACTTCTGAGCCTAGAAACCAGTGCAGCATTGCTGATGATTGCTCTTCCTAATTATTTGCAGATGACCACAGTCATGTCCATGTGCAGATGAAATGGCAGATTTTCAGCACTAGTTTTTTTTTTCTTTATTTCTTTTTAACACCCAATTTGTTTACTGGTTACTTTAGTCCAGCTAACTTGAACTAAGGAGAATGAAGATGGCAGTGACTGCAAGAAGGAAACTTGTGACTTACATAACAAGTATCAGAATCATAAACTTGAGTGGGACATACTAATAATGTGAACCATCTTCTTACCTTCAAGTGGGGCCATTCTTAGACAATTGAGACTTTTCATATATATATATGAATATATATATGAAATATATGTACATATATACGTAATATAGGTATATATATTTATAAAAACCAATTAAAGTTTTTATGGGCTTATATATATAACTTTATATGTATATATTTTTATATGTATATATCATATATATATATATATCCCCATGAAGCATACCTCCCCACTCTGGTTTTCGTGCCCTTGTGTAGACCATACCCGCATTGACTCTGGGCTCATTGAGATATAATCAAGCATGATGCCGAGGCTTAATAAGCACTTTCACATTGGGGCTTGTCATCTTGTAATATTTGCTGTTGGAGCCCTGAGCCACAATGTAAAGTGGTCTACTCTGCCAGAGAGACCCCCATAGACAGAAAGGTAGCTAGTGAGCCCTAGATGTAACAGTCATCCCTCTGAGGAGCCCCACATGTGACTGGAGAGACAATCTTAAAAAGTTCAGCCCTTGTCCAGCCAAGCTGGTCAACCCACAGGATCATAAGAACAATAAAATACTGTTATTGTAAGCTACTAAGTTTGGGTAAGTGGTGTGTTACACAGTAATAGGTAACTGAAAAAATCATGTATGGATAGCATATTTATGAGTGAAACAAAGTAAATAAACTTTATATGTACATTTTAATATAATTAACAAATAATTGTAAAGCAAACACCTATGTAAGCACTACCCAGGTCAAGAAATAGAACATTACTCGCACTCAAATACATTCTTTTTCTTTTTTTTCAAACACATTCTGTATGCTCTTGCCTCTCATAACACCCCCGCCCATAGGTAACCATTGTAATGATTTTTGTGACTTTAATTGCTTAACATTTCCTTACAGTTCTACCACTAATGTATACATTCTTAAATATTATGGTTAATTTTACCTGTTTTGAATTTTCTATGAATGGAGTCACTCTGTATGTAATCTTTTATGACTTGCTTCATTTGCTGAACTTATATTTGTGATACTCACCCATACACACATAGCTGTAGTTAGCTCATTTCCACTGTTGCATAGCAGTCCATCGTGTGAAAATAACAGTGTTGTTTTTTTTTTATTCATCCTACTCTAAATGGACATTTGGGTTGTTTTGATGAGCATTCTGGACATGATGCTATGAACATCTTCATATCGCATCCTGGTGCATGAGTTTCTCTCTGGCAACAGTTCTCAAAGGGTGATCCAGAGACTGCCGGGGTTCCCAGGACAATCTCGGGGGTCCACGAGGGCAAAACAATTTTCGTGATAATACTGAGATATTATTTTTCTTTTCCACTCTCAGTCTCTCGTGAATGTAGAGTGGAATTTTCCAGAGGCTACATGACATGTGATACTGCACCAAGTCAAAAGCAGAAACAAATATGAGAATCCAGCTGTCTTCTAGTCACCCAGACATTAAAGAGATTTGCTAAATGTAAAACCATGCCATTCTTCTCCCTAATTTTTTGGGGGGGTTGGAAATTATAGTTATTTTGATTAAAAATGTTAATGTTTATTTTAAATATTATTTTAACAACATTGTTTTCTAATGAATTAATACATATTTTAATTTTTTCTTAGTTTTGATTTCAAATACAATAAATACCTACAGATTTGACTCACATAAACAAAGTTCTTAATAATTTTTAAGAGTATAAAGGTGTCCTGAGAGCAAAAGATTTGAGAATCACTACTCTGGGTCATGAGGTATATACATCTTAAAATTTCATACATAGTGCCAATCTGTTTTCTAAAGATGTTACATGTTTTTTCTCCCCCATCGGCAGCATATGAGTTTCCACTGCTTCGTATACTCATCAACACTTTGTCTTGTCAGATTTCTGTTTTAAAATCTGGTGGAGTATAAATGTTTCTCCTTGTAGTTTGGTTTTGCATTTCACTGATTACTAATAAGATTATATCTCTTTTCAAAGGTATGTTGGCCATTTAGACTTCTTTTATGAACTACGTATTTAAGCTTTTTGTCCATTTTTTCTATTCCATTTCCTTTTTCTTATTATGTAAAAATCTCATACATTCTGAATACACTCTCTTTGCCAATTATACATGTTGAAAGTATGTGTTAAAAGCACACTACATGTTGACTTAGTCTCTCTATGATTTTCTTTTTTTTTTAAATAAATTTATTTATTTATTTATTTGGCTGCATTGGGTCTTCATTGCTGCACGGGGGCTTTCTCTACTGGCAGTGAACAGGGGCTACTCTTTGTTGCAGTGCGTGGGTTTTTCACTGCAGTGGCTTCTCTTGTTGCGGAGCACAGGCTCTAGGCGTACAGGCTCAGTAGTTGCGGCTCACGAGCTCTAGAGCACAGGCTCAGTTGTTGTGGTGCACGGGCTTAGTTGCTCTGCGGCACGTGGGATCTTCCCGGACCAGGGCACGAACCCACGTCCCCTGCTTTGGCAGGCCAATTCTTAACCACTGTGCCACAAGGGAAGTCCTCTCTATGATATTCTGATGAACAAAAGTATTTAATTTAACATAGTCAAACTTATCAATCTTTTAGTCTGTGGTTATTCAAAGAAATCCTTTCCTGTCCTGAGGTTATTTTTGTTTACTTGAAGTTATTCTTGTTTATGTTCATAAAATCTTCATAGTTCTTACTTTCAGATTTCAGCTTTAACCCTACCTGGAATTTATTTTTATATATGGCCTAATATAAGATCCCACTTTCATTTATTTCCCACCTGGATATCTAATTGTCCTTGTATCGTTTCTTGAAAATTTCTTTTCCCCGCTAATCTCTCATGCCACCTTTGTTGCCTATCAGGTGCCAGTCTTCTAGTGGGCCTGTTTCTGGGTCTCTTTAATCTGTTTCACTGGTTTATTTGTTTGTCCCCGTGCAAAACCACATTGTCTTAATTACTGTCTTTATAATAATTCTGGATATATCGTAAAGCAAGTTCCTCCCACATCCTTGTTCTTCAAAAGTGTCTTGTCTCCTTGGCCCCATCTTGTATTTTAATCTTCCTCCAACTAGCAATCATGTGAGGTGTGGGGAGTGGTGTATTAGACACAACAGTAGGTAACCATCTGTAGGTAGCAGATGAGTGCAGAAGTGAGCAATTAGGACCCACAAAGATTTTGTTGATTTTTAGTCTACTAAATAAAGAAATATGTCAATGGCTTATCTTAAAAGTAAATTTTACCTATTAATAATAACAATGAATTGGGGTGAGAACTTCCTTTTCTGTTAGTCTTACTTGATTTATTGGGCTGGATCTGATAAGCTAATGAAATTCAAGCAAAGGAGGAGACAAGCATGGCTTTCATTTTTCTAAATCTGTGGTTAGAGCCTTTATTTATACACAACGTACAGAGCTGGAACACAGTAAGTACCTAATAAATAGGGATTGCATGAATGAACGACCTCATCATTATCATGAGTCAGAACCCTGCAACTTAAAAAGAATCTTTAAATATGCTTCTAAAAAATTCAATCATTAAGATAAGATAAAATATTCAGTCCTCTCTGTTTTAAAACAAATGGCTTCCCTCACTTTCCTTTTTTCACCCACACCAAGTTGCTACCTCCTTTTACAAATACTGAATTAAGAATCTACTTTCTCGCTAACTCTTCGTTCTCAATCCCGTGAAATTTGGCTTTCACCCCTCTATTTCTTCAGCCACTGCTGTCTCAAAGGTTAATGTTCTACAAGTTGTCAGATTCAAAGCTTTTTCTCTGATGATATATAGGGTCCTTTATCAAGGATAATAACTACTTATAACTCTATTGTCAATCCCTTTTTATGAATATTTTGTCCTTGCTGAGAAAGGATTGCTAATAATCACTGGGCATAGCTCAAATGCCAACATCTATATGGGACCTTCGCTGATCACCCTCTCTGGGAATGATCTCACCTTCCTTAAAATGCCTGTGTATTTGCCTGAACTATAATTTCCCAAACTGTGATACATATTACACCAATGTCCAGATACACTCTATTAGTCAGCTGTGAAAATCTCCAGTACCAAGTAAGTCCAGAAAACTCTATACTAAAACCCCTCATGCACAGTGATAATACATATTAGCATGTTAAATCTTCAGATAAGTCCTATAATAAAGAAAGCTTAGTTCAGCATATCTTGGGTGTTTTTGGCATGAAATCCTTTTTACTTGTAACGCCTGCTAACATCTCAAGTGGACATGAACCATGTGGGTCAAACATGATTTAAAAAATGATACTCAACTATTCATTTGACTCTTCTGGGTCATCAAATTTTAGGTACTTGCATACACACTTTTCTCCCTCTCTAGAATAGAAGTGACCACAAAGCTGGGACCTTGTCCTATAAACTTTGGTGTCCGCATGAAACCATCTTCTTTTCCAAGAGTTTCTAAAACAAATATTCAGACACAGACAAAGTTATCAGCCTATAGTCCTGGACACTATGGAGATATTACAATTCTGAATCTGGGGCATTTCATTTGTAATCCAGTAAGAGTTACTAGCTTACGGTCGTAGCGAAAAGTTTAACTATCTAACATGAGTTGAAACTGAGAATAACCATGAGAGCCCAAACATGGTATTAAGATATGTTGAGATAGTTTAAGAAAAGAAAACATGGCATAGTCAAGTCACATTCCTGGGTGTATAGCATGTGGCTATACAGTAATCTGTCCAGATGAGTCTGTTGTAGAAAATGGCCTATTGATCGTGTGCGTGAGAGGCCCTTGGGAGAGCTTGTTAAAACACAGATGCCTGAGCCCTACTACAGATCCACTGGATTATTTGGGACTTGGACCCCGGGGTATCTGCGAATTTATTTTAATAAGATTCTTAAATTATGTGATGCACATTGAAGTTTGAGAACAACTGCTTTATACGTATAAGGTTTGGCATGTTCAAAGGAAATACTTCTCACTTTACATTTTAAGAAAGCAGTTGCCTTTGGAAACAACATATTTATTCCAATGACGTTGCTGTTTCTCAGTCCAAACATTTTTTGTGACTACGCCTTTTGTGTTGCCATAACGGCCTCTAAAACATTCTTTGGTATCTACTCAGTGCTGCAAATCTGTACTTTTAAAGAATGGATTTGAATGTTAACAGTCATGACCATTTTGAAGCATGTGAATGAGGTAAATGACCAAGCCATGTAATATGGTTGGGGACCTAAATAGGGTGTGATTATGAGCAAATTAAAACCAAACTTTTCTTGGGTGGCTCTCATAAAATACGAAGATGAGTAAGTTTAACAAAACCTATGCATATTTTCACAATCACTATATTTATTTTTAATGAAAATTGTTAAAATATTACATTTGGCTTGTAGAAACAAATATTCAAAATGTTCTGTTTCTAAACATTCTTGAAAATACATTTATGCATTTTTGTTGTACCAGAAACACATACATGCAGACATTAATTCAACATGATGCCTCAAATTTAAACCATGTTGATGACTTTTTAGCACAGATATTTTCAGATCAAGTTTTCAGAGTATGAAATCAAGAGAGTTAGAATACAGGCTGGAAGGGACCCATAAGGACAGCATTCTCAAATTTTGAATTATACTTTCACTCATCTTGATGATGTAAATTCATTGTTTTATTATTTTAAATTAATTCGTATTGGAGTATAGTTGATTTACAATGCTGTGCTAGTTTCAGGTGTACAGCAAAGTGAATCAGTTAAACATATACATCTATCCACTCTTTTTTAGATTCTATTCCCATATAGGCCATTACAGAACATTGAGTAGAGCTCCCTGTGCTATACAGTGGGTTCTTATTAGTTACCTATTTTATATACTGGTGTGTAGATGTCCGTCCCAATCTCCCAATTTATCCCTCCCCCACCCCCATCTTTCCCCCTTGGCAGCCATAAGTTTGTTTTCTACATCTGTGACTCTATTTCTGTCTTGTTAATAGGTTCATTTGTACGCCAAATTTTTTTGTCCTGATTTCTGTTTTGACTGCAGGTTCTGCCCTAGGTTCTTGGTTTCTGAATCCTGCTGACTCCAATGAGCTCAGTTATTTGAGCAGCTCACCACAGATTCACATTTTCCTGGCACCAAGGAGAGAATAGCAATGGCCAGTCATCAACAAATCAGTAGAGATGGTCCCTGACTTAGGATGGTTCAACTTGTGATTTTTCGACTTTATGATAGTGCAAAAGGGATACACATTACTTCAAATTGTGACTTTTTATATCTTCCCAGGTTAGTGATATGTGATATGACTCTCTCTCATGAGGCTGGGCAGCAGCAGCCACAGCTCCTAGTCAACTGCACAGTCATGAGGGTAAACAACTGATACTCTTACAACCATTCTGTACCAGACAATTATTCTGTTTTTCACTTTCAGTACAGTATTCACTAAATTACATGAGATATTCAACACTTTATTATAAAATAGACTTTGTGTTAGATGATTTTGCTCAGCTATAGGCTAATGTAAGTGTTCTGAGCACATTTAAGGTAGGCTAGGCTAACCTGTGATGTTCGGTAAGTTAGGTGTATTAAATGCATTTTCAACTTACAATATTTTCAACTAAAAATGGGTTTATTGGGACGTAACCCCATCATAAGTCAAGGAAGATCTATATATGATTTGTTAGATTTATGGATTAAATGCCATTGTAATTTTCAAGGCCTTTTGTGGTCTAAACAAGTTTATAAAACACTCTCAACACTATGGAAACAATAAAAAATTGTTTTTTTATAAAACACTCTCAACACTATGGAAACAATAAAAAATTCTCAAAACAGTGTTCTCTTAGCTAAATTTCCTTTTAAGAATATCTTACTGAGAGTCACTTTGAATTTAAAACTTAAGCCTTAATTTTGTCATCTGTAAAATATATGTAATAGTGAGATGACTTCAAGTTCTTGAAAGAATTACATGAAATAATTCAAGTAAAAAAATAATTCAGTGCTTCCCTGGTGGCCCTGAATTATGGTGGCGCACTAGTTGAGAGTCCGCCTGCCGATGCAGGGGACACGGGTTCGTGCCCCGGTTCGGGAAGATCCCACACTGGGCCCGTGAGCCATGGCCGCTGAGCCTGCGCGTCCGGAACCTGTGCTCCACAACGGGAGAGGCCACAACAGTGAAGCGTACCGCAAAAAAAAAAAAAAAAAAAAAAAAAATTCAAGTGTGTCTCACTGTGCTACTAGCTATTGTTACTATTATCATGTAAATGTTAGCTATTATTACTATTATGTAAAGCAACCAGCACAGTACTTGACATATGTGGTTGAATAAAACAAAGGTAGCCATTAATATTGTTATTATTATTTTTTTAAATTACTGATGAAATAGGCAAGAATGTACTTTAATCAAAAATTTGACTCAGTGATTATACACCCCAGAGTAGACACACTGTCAAATTCTTAGTTTTTGGACACTGCCTAAAGTATTTTTTATTCTAAATAAATATTATTAAAAGCATGGATTCCTTTGTTGAGTCTGACTTTCTGATTGGAATTAGAGCATATGTAAAAAATGTCACTAAATGCTGAGATTTCCTAAGACTTTAGTCTAGTACTTTCCCACTAGGGAAAAGACAATCAAGAAATTAAACTGAGGCCTTATGCATTTAAATAAATGTTTACAAAGGCTAAAGAATGATCAGTTTATTCACAACTAGTAAAAATAACCTAGGGTGAAGAAAGATGACCCAGGCATCCTATATTCCAAGCCAGACCCACTTTTTAAATTCTAACTTGATGGTCAAAAATAGTTTAGCAAACTCACTTCTACTTTTTCCCTTTTTCTCAAAATACTGTGCCCTTCTGTACTTCTTGGCTCTTACCAGAGCAGAGGGAACAAAACTGCCAAAATATCATAAGATGGGTCGCTCTCAAGGGTACTTCTTGTCAAGCAAGAAGTGCCAGAAATCTTGTCGAATGGCCAATACAAATTTTCTTTTGCAGACTCTAGAGGTTTGCATCTGCATACACATCTGCATTTTCTGAGTGCTGGGCCAAACTGAAACGTTCAGTTTATCCATTGCTAATAAACATGTCAGCAGTTTCTTTGCTCTCACATCTGTTGTGAAAAATGTTATCTTTCCTGAAGTGTATTTATTTTGTCTTTAATACCAGCTTTCATGGATTACAAAATAGAGATATGCTTTCACTTAACCAATTCAAGAGCATATGTTGGAAGGTGCCCCACAAGAGTGATGAGATAAATTAAATATGTGTATTATATCTTGGGTCCTGAAAAGGAAATCAAATGTAAAGAATAACAGCGACTCTCAGGAAGGCCATGCCAATGGAAACAACTTGCCTCTTAAGTTCATCTCAAAATCTATTCAAGACACTCTATGCATCACAGGAATTCAACAAAAAGTTTAAAAAAATCTATTATCAGTTTTTTCATTATAAAGCCTGTCTTCAGTCAAGCTGATGACTTTCTTTCCCAAGGAAACAATTCCCAAGCACTTGCCTCTCATTCTATATTCATCAGAATACCTGCCCTGCCAACTTTACTAAGATTAGGGTTGTTAGAAGATCAAATGAGGTTTGATTTATTAAGATGCTTTAAAAAGAAAATTTTTAACTATCATATAGATGGTAAATAATTGCCAACATTTTCTCCCCTTTCTATGCTTTCATTTTATTTCACAGTCTTTTTATTTCCATTTTCCAAGGGTGCATTCTATCTTCAGCAACTCTCCTTGCCTTTTGCCACCAATATCCCAGAAAGGTTATGTCTCTCACACAGGTAAAGAATAGCATACTTGGAAATTTACCAGTATATAGTTTAAGGAAGCAAGTAGGAAAATCCTGATAACAGGTGTGTGGTAAATGTGATTAGGGCTATCAGAGATGTAACTGTGTCCACTTCAGACTCTTCCTCTGAGGTTATGGATATTCCTAGTACCACACACCACTCTCTGAAATCCAAAGCACTTCTGGTAAAGTCAAGAAGGGAATGGGGTGGAATTCCCCCACCCCACCACTCTGTCCCTTCAGCGCTGTAACATAAACCAGCAAATGGTGTACTCATATATGAAGTTCTTTGCCAAAGAATCAGGTCAATATCAGAAAGAAATGTGCCATTAAATGGACAGTGATTAGTTAATAATAGAAAAAACAAAAGATTTAAATAGAGAGGGTCAAAAAAAGCCAAAAAATTGTTTTAATAAATGCTTGATTTTGTTAGTAACTAGGGAAATGCATATTTCATAACACCATAAATGAGATATAATTTCACACACACACACACACACACACACACACACACACAAGTTAACAAAACAAACAAAAAGGCCCTGTTTCTATAGTGTAGTGGTTATTACGTTCACCTCACACAAAAACTTGGCCAATCCAAATGTTGTTGAGAATGCAGAGTAAATAGAAATATATGTTGGTACAACCATTTTAGGAAATAACTCAGTATTATCTAGTTATGTTGAAAGTACTTGTAACCTATGACCTAGGAATTTTCCTCTTAATTTTACAACCTACTAAAACTATTTAATAAATAAACCAGGATATATGCATATATATTTCCATAACAGCTATTTTTATAATAGCAAATAACTGAAAATAACCCATATATCTGTCAAGCAAAAGTAGAAGGAATTAGTAAATTGTGGTATAGTTACATAATAGAATTTCTTGCATTAATGAAAATTAATTAAGCACCATGTATTGATAAGCATTAATTTAAAGAATAGTAAGAAAGAAAAGCAAGTCACAGAGGTTATATACATCTGATGCTATATTTGTAACCCTCAACAAAAGCAAAACTAAGCAGCTCTTAGGGATGTATGCATAAATGGTAAAATCATTAAAAATGGAATAACAAAAACATTTTGAAGGGATAGGAACGCATGTGCAATCAGGAGGAGCCTAAAAGGGCTTCAACAATATTAACAATATTCTATTCCTTGAGCTTGATAGTGTACACATATGTTAATATTATCATTATTTTTTAAAACTGCACACAGTGAGTATATTCAAGAGTTATAGAAATGAACTAAGTTGATTGACATATGTAATTTCATATCCATATATTTCAAATGTAATAAATATAGAAAGTAAGGAAAGCAAAAACGGGTCAAGAATTGAGGATGTATTAACAGAAAGAAGACATGGCGCTCAGGGGAACTTAGCAGAGTACTGTGCGCAAGGACTAGATAAACAAACATGTCAATAAAGACCAAGGGCAGTAAAGAGGTGACAATGAAAGTGTCAGATTATTTAGGCTTCTTGAAGAGCAATTTTGACCTGGAGTCAAAAAGTGTTGAATATGGAGCCAAGACAGAAATATCTAAAGAGAGCTAAAGAGGATAAGTGGATTTAGACCAAAATGGGGGGGAAGGCAGTGAGTAAGGGTGAGGTAAGCAAGGCCTTAATTCTAGGAGAAATGGGCACCATTAAAGGGAATTTTGGAACTTTTCCAGTGGTAAAGCTGCATCAAAACTCTGTTGCCCTTTAAGAATCTACCATAAACATTTCTGTACACATGGGATCAAATTTTCCATTTATATGAACCTGGAGTTCATGTTCTGAAGACCTGGAGAAACATGTTCTCAAGATGGCCTTTTATAGACATGAAGTTAATGGACTAAGGGGTGATACGTGAGCTTCTTCCTCCAGAAGTAGTAAGACAACCCCTTGTAAGGTTTCAAAGGACAGCAGAGGGGCACTTGTTAGGTCACCACAGATGAAAAAATGACTATATCACAATCAGAATATCTACATTTATTGTAAATCAACTATACTCCAATAAAATTAAAATTAAAAAAAATATACAAAACAAAAACCATTACAATAGTAACATCAAAGATCACTGACCACAGATCACCATGACAAATATAATAATAATGAAAAATTGCAAAGTTTGAAATATTGCAAGAATTACCAAAATGTGAAAATGGACACAGAGACACAAAGTGAGCAATCGCTGTTGGAAAAATGGCGCCAATAGACTTGCTCAGTATGGGGTTGCCACAAACCTTCCATTTGTAAAAAATGCAGTATCTGCAAAGCACAATAAATCAAGGTATGCCTATCCTCTCTTAACAACAAAAACAACAAAAGAATATCTATGTTTAGTGTTTATTTTCAAACAGACCTAGGAGCTTGGGAAGTCACACCTTTTTCCTGGGCTCCAATTTTTTCATCCGTAAGATAGAAAGGTGGGCCTCTGCTTTCTTCAACATTTTCTAGACCTAACATGTGACAATGTTAGGATTCATAAATTTAATGATTCAATTCTAATTGAGGTTTCTACGTTCAAGCAATTTTCTAAAAGCTAAAAAAGAAAAATGTCCACAAAGACTTTTACTTCCCCCAGTTTTTCTTCTCCCGTTTTGGCTTAGCAAGCCCTGCTTTCTCTAGGAAAGCCATGTACTGGTGGCTCACTGGGCAATCACCTTTTCTTACTTTGAAGTCCTACCCACCGCTACACCATCATTGGACATTGGACACTTTATTCTTGAAATATTTTTGTAAAACTGGCACACTAAGTGGCTCAGTCTGGAGGGCCCCTTCATCTAGAAAGTGCCTTGCAAAGTTAAAGGCAATAGAGGCTTTTTGGTTTCAGTAAAGAATGCTTGAAGGTGAGGATATCACATTTTTTCCCTTCTTTCACCTCATGGAATTTGTTTTTATGGCTTTCAAAGATGAAACAATTTTTATCTTAAAAGAAAAATTTCTCCTGCTCTTAAAATGCCAGCATTTGAAAATCAATATATAGTGGCAAATAACGTGGGAAATAGACATGCAGAACACTTAATAATGATTGAATACATAAAGCATTTTTCTTCTGTTGTTATGTGACAGCCTGATGAGTTTCAACTTCCTGCTCACTGCACAGGCTCTAAACTTCCAATTCTGGGATTTTTCCTTTTCTTTTTCTTCCCTGCCTCCCCATCCCCTTCTTGCCTCCTCCTTCTCTTTGGGAATACACAAATGGTTTTGATTACATACTAGCTGCAAACTTTATATCTCCCACTTCAATAGTTACACATCATAAACAGAAGAGCGAACTTCAGACTCCATTAAGACAAAGGTTGGTCTGTATTGTTGGGAGGCCTTTCATGTTAGCACAGTTTAAAAAAAAAAAAAAGAAGTTTCTATAGGAAAAAGGAATGTACTGGGCCTGGCTAGAGATAATGCTCTGACTACCAACCACTCAGTCCAAAGAGTGATAAGATCTCATTCTAGTCAAGGCAAGAGTGAAGCCTGGAGCCCAGGACTAATGCAGCCCCAGCAGGACTTGCTTGACCCAGTGAGAGCTTTAATTTGTGAGGACCAATAAATATCTAAATGTTAAGCAAGGATAGCCAGAGCCTGTATGAAAACACTGCAATGTGCTTGAATCTACTGATTCTGATTCTCCCTTCTCTACTCTGACGTTTTCTCTTGAATTTTCTTCTATAAATGACGTTCTATTATTGTCATAGTGCTCAGGTAACCAAATTGGAAACAGAAGGAGCAAGACAGTGCTTTTTATTCTTTATACCTTACTTCTGAGTACATTTAATTCATTATACTATAATAATATTTATTGAGCCCCTACTAGTAACAGGTACTGTTTTAGGTGCCGGAGATACATCTTTAAGGAGGTAGGCAGGATCTCTGTGCTTTTGGAGTCACTATTCTAAATAGGTGGGGCAAATACATAAAAGAACTAGATGTTTTCAGATAGTGGTGAAGGTTATGCAGAAATAATAGGGTAATAGCAGGGTGGTGGAGAAACAGATCTCAGATAGGACGTTCAGGGCCAGAATCTTTGACCTTGACCTGAGAGCTCAGTGAGAAGTTTATGGTGGACAGGTGAAAGTTTTTCTCAGCATGAGGAAGAGGAAGTCCAAAATCTCTAAGAGCATTTGATGCCACTGACCTGTTCTAGGAACAGAATGAAGGCCGTAGGGCTAGAGCAAGAAGGGGAGTGGCAAGAGACGATATCAGAAAAGTAGACATTGTTGTGAACTGAACTGTGTCCCCTAAGAAGATGTTGAAGCCCTAACTTCCAGTACCTGTTTGTGGATCTTATTTGGAAATAGGGTTTTTGCTTGTTAAGATGAAGTCACTAGGATGGGCTCTCAACCAATATGACTGTGTCCTTTGTAAGACAGGAAAAGAGGAAATTTGTATATGGAAATAGACATGCACAAGGAGACTACCATGTGATGAATGCAGGGGTTGGGATAATGCATCTACAAGGCAAGGAGCATCAAAGATTGCCAGCAACCCACCAGAAGCTAGGAGAAATGCATAGAACAGATTGTCCCTAGCACCTGTCAGAGGAACTAACACTGCTGACATCTTAATTTCAGATTTCTAGTCTCCAGAACTGTGAGGCAATGAGTTTCTGCTGTTTAAGGCACCCAGTTTGTGGCACTTTGCTATATGTGCCCTAGGAAACTAATATAGGCAGGGACAAATGCCCTGGACATTTTTATTTTAGTCTAAGCGCAATGAGAAGATACTGAAAAGCTTTAAGTATGATCTGATGGAAAGACTGTATTGATGTTGCCATCTGATCCCGGCAGTACAACCATGGAGAGCTTGATGATTTCCCCAAAAGAAGCTCAATAGAACTTTACAGAGTCATTAGAGAGCAACCATCATATCTAGGATAGTTGTCGCAATTCTTAAGCATTAACATTTACCATTCTCAATCTTTAAAAGCAACCTTTTGGATAGAAGTTTTAAAAACAAACATAACCCATAAAATTTTGAATATTTAATTCCATTATGTGGTATTTAATTTAACCCTTTTTATGATTCAGAAATATCCATTTCAGTTTACAAACCATTTATTGTTTGGAATGTGAGGTGATGTGCAAGGCATTAAGGTATAAAAATGAACAAGGTTGTGCTCTTGAGTTTATAGACTGATGGAGAAGACAGATACCTAAAGAGGTATTGAATAATACCAATCGTTGAGAGTAAATAATAAGGAAAGGTGTTTATAGGGTTCTACAGGAGCACAATGAAGTATTCAGTGATGTTTTCTTGGAGATGATGCTGAAGCCAAGTATTGAAAGTAAATAACAATTGGCCACATGAAATAAGGAGCGGGACGTGCTCCAGGAAAAGAGAAGGGTCCAGCAAATCCATATGGTTTCCAGCTAACTTTCAGCAGACTAGAGATCCTAGAAATAAGACTGGTGACAAAAATGTGAGGGTGAGAGAGGCTCCTGGTTATGGAGGCCCTTGTATGGGCAGCCAAGGTCCTTCTTCTGCTCTGTAGGCAATGGGGATCCCATGGGGAGATGTAAGTAAGAGATCAGATGCGCATTTGAGCAGATGTATGTCAGAGTACGTGGGTTGCAAGCAACTGAAATTGACCCCAACTAAAAAGAAACTTTTTTGGCAAAACTTTAGAGGCTGGAGGAAAAGCTGAAGAAATAGTTCTTGGGAAAAATAACCGCAGAGCCACAGGACAGAGGTGGCAGAATGGTAGTGGGCATCCTCCTCAGGGGTGAACCATTTACAACTGTGTACTTTGGGGAAAAAAATTATTTTATCAAATAAAACCTTTCCATATGTACAAAATGCCAAACAGTATTGCAGAAATGATACAAGAAGAAAGAAATCATCCCCAAACTGATTTCCACTCCAAAGAGCTTCTGTCAATCATTTTAGCCGTTCTTTCTTTCCAAAATTTATGTCTTTATTTCTAAGTTTTCAAATGCTTATACTGCTAACCAAAAATAAACAAAAAAAGATTATACTGTCTGCCATGTGGAGAATGAGTTGAGGGCAGTGGTGGAAATGGAAACAAGGATATGTGTTGGGAAGCTATTATCTTAGTACAGAAATGATTTGTCTTATTTCTATGGATCTGAATAACTTAAATGTATGCATTAATTGCCAAAAATGTACATTATTTATTCTTAATATAAACGTAGCATGGCTAGGATAGGACAAAATATTTACTTATCATAAATCAGGGAAATTAGGGCTGTATCCAAACATTTTTGTAATGCAAGCAAAGTATGAATATATATTTAGGGTTAAAAGAAATCTCTTTTGCAGAAAAAGATGTTTGGAATGTATGGGTTTGCTTAAGTTTCTATTTTGTTTACTAGCAGAAATGTAGGCTCAGTCAAAGCTTTCATTTATTGACTGAGTAAACGTCATAAGAAAAATGAAAACAAGCTTTTAAATCATATATTTAAACATGTTTATAAACACATCTAGATATGTACATATGACATACAAATATATGTGGATATACATGTGCATATACGTATCCATCTACAGTGTATACGTATATTATTTTTACACTCTACACTTTTGTCTGGATACATTCCTGACTTTTGGAACTGCAAACAATGTTAACCATTTAGGTCTTGTAAGTCAGCACCAATTTCAATGACCGTTGAAATAGATAAACCATCTGCTACCAAAGGAGGTTCTTAGTAATGAAAACTTAGGGGAAAAGTGCTCTTAAGTTAGCTATTTCCTTAATCTGTTCTGATTGACTTTTTCTTCTGAAGGTTTATTTATACGTTATAAACTTTTTGAATAAAATCCAGAATATGGAAAATTCACAGGACAAAACACCAAGTTTCTTCAAGAAATAAATAGCAGGTGAAGTGGCCAAGTTGGCAGAATAGGAAGATACTGAGATCACCTCCTCCCATGGACACAACAAAACTACAACTATTGGGCTTCCCTGGTGGTGCAGTGGTTGGGGGTCCGCCTGCCGATGCGGGGGACGCGGGTTCGTGCCCCGGTCCGGGAGGGTCCCACGGCCCGTGAGCCATGGCCGCTGAGCCTGCGCGTGCGGAGCCAGTGCTCCGCAACGGGAGAGGCCACAACAGGGAGAGGCCTGCGGGCCGCCAAAAAAAAAAAAAAAAAAACTACAACTATTTACAAAGACACTAGTGATGAGAAAAACTTGAAAACTAGCAGAAAAGATATTCTACAACTAAAATATAAAGAAGGACCCACAAGGAGAAGTGTGGGAAGGGCAAAGTCATGTATATATTTTTGCATAACTATACATAATACAGTATACAGACCATAAAAGATGTTCAACACTTAATAAGTAAATGAGTGGGAATCCGTAGAGAAAATGTGAGCATTTTTAATAAGCAGCAAAGCCCCGTGCAAATGAAGTAAACAGTATATAAACTGGGGCAAGCAGCAAGTAGTACAACAAGCTCTTCTTTTGGGAAGGATTGGAATTGATTTTGTGAGACATTTAGGAAGAGTTCAAAGAATGAGGTTGTGTGGGGAAAAGCTAGTATAATACGTAGAGATATATATGGAGCCAGTATACTCCTGAGTACCCCTGCCGTTTCTCCAAATACCAGATAGGCTGAATAATGGCTCCTCAAGATGTCATGTCCTAATCCCTGGAATATGTAAATGTTACTTTATGTTGCAAAAGGAACTGTGCAGTTGTGGTTAAATTAAGTATCTCAAGATGGAGAGATTATCCTAGATTATCCAAGTGCGCCTGATGTAATCAAGGGGTCCTTAGAAGAGAGAAGCACGAGATCAGGGAGATAGAAGGCAATGTAATGATGGAAGATAAAAAGGTAGAGAGAAAGATTTGAAGATACTATGCTGCTGGCTCTGAAGACATGAAAAGGCAGCTATGAGTTCAGGATATAGATGGCCTCTGGAAGGTGGAGAAGGCAAGGAGACAGATTCTTCCATAGAGCCTCCAGAAAGAACCAGTCTTGCTGGTGCTTTGACTTTAGTCCAATAAAGTTGATTACAAACTTCTGACCTTCAGAAATGTAAGATAATAAACTTGTTTTTGTGATAATTTGTTACAGTGGCAACAAGGACCTAACAGCCATGTTTGTAATCAGTATTTTTTTAAAAAAGGATTTATAAAAATTAAATTTAAAATAAAGATATATATATATATGACATTCTTGCCAAAGTACTATAAATACCAGTTGGTTTTAGAAATGCAGTAATTTGGCCAAGGATAATTTTAAAGGAAAAGCACTTTGGATAGGGAATAACAATTATTCTTCATAGTTGAGGGTATAGGAATCATGATTAGGTAAGTGATAAAACTGGCTAGACCACCCACAAATGGAAGATCTCCTGCCTTTTTTCCACTACCTCCTCATGGGGAATTTTCCATAATTCACTATGGGCCAACAACCATTTTTCTTTATCCCTCGTGAATTTTCTTATTCCCTGATAGGCTGAAACAAAACCGTTTAGATGACAAGAACACTAATGATCATTTTGGTATACAAGTTATATTTTTGTAAGTAGACAGAACTTTTTTGACTTTAGCATCCTAATCAGGTTCTAGTCCTCTCTAATTCAGTTCCCCATGGCTGGCCTGTGTCACATTTATCCTGTCCCTCCATGCTGGGTACCAGGCAAATCCTTCAGTTGGTAGCAGCGTCCAGAAGGAAGACATTTTGAACCAACCCAAGCTGAGGGAAGTGGTCAAACTAAAGAGCAGGTGTTCTAAGCCTAAAGTGTCAAGGTCCTCTCTATGGGGCTGCAAAGAAAGCTACAGCCCCAAGTGAAAGAATGTGGTTAAAATTTGCTGCTGTTCAAAATAACCAAGCTAGTCTCTAGAGCTTTGCTAATGACTTTCGTCATGTGGTGAGACAGAGAACTTCAAAGATTTTATATATATATATATATATATATATATATATATATATATATATATATATGGCAAGACTTTCATATCTACATGAAAAGCATTTGGCCATAGCAAACATTGGAAAACTTTTCCTGCAGGAATAGCTTACCTAAAGACCAAATAGAATAGTAAGATCCCTTAGTAATTGCCTTTCAAATAGAAATCCAGCTCCTAAGATATGCCTAGTGGGGAATAATTAGTCCTAGATCAAATACTCTGGTCCCATCTAACAAATCTTAAAGGAGGTACCCCAAAAGATCAAACTGTTTCTAAGTAACCACATCTCAGAAGAAAGCTCAAGAAGATTTATAGGAATACAAAAATATCCAGGAACCCAAAGTATAAAATTTAAAATATCTGGCCCCCAGTCAAAAATTACCAGGCATGCAAAGAAGCAGGAAAATACAATCCATAATGAGGTGAGAAGGCAGTCTATTGAAATTGACACAGAACTGACACAGATGTTTGAATTAGCAGACAAGGATATAAAAATGGTTATTTTAACTGTATTCCATATGTTCAAAAGTTATGTAGAAGCATAAAAGAAATTTAAAAAAACAAATCAAATTTCTAGTGATGAAAACAAAAAGTCCAAGATGAAAAATACACTGGGTGGATTAACAGCAGATAGGATCTTACAGAAGGAAAAATAAGTGAACTTGAAAATAAAGCAATGGTGGGAGGGAGATGCAAGAGGGAGGAGATATGGGAATATATGTATACATATAGCTGATTCACTTTGTTATACAGCAGAAACTAACACAACATTGTAAAGAAATTATACTCCAATAAAGATGTTAAAAAAAAGAAAGAAAGAAAATAAAGCAATAAAAGCTGTCCAAGGTAACGCACAGAGAGAAAAAAAGAATTAATACGTAAAATGGCATCAGTGAGCTATGGGACAACTTTAATCAGCCTAACATAGGTGTATCTGAAAGAGATGTGGGGAGAGGCAGAAAAAGTACCTGAAGGAATAATGGCCACTTTAAAAAACTGATGAAAACTATAAACTGAAAGATCCAAAAAGATTAATTAATTCCAAGCACAAGGAATATGAAGAAAACTATCCACCTAGTCCAATCATAATCTTTATGGGAAAAATTTAACTAAAAATGCAATGTCTTTATTAGATTTAGGGCTATTCACATTATCTATTTCTGTTTTAGTGAGCCTGGGCAGTTTGTGTCTTTCAAGGAATTGGTCCATTTCATCTAAGTTGTTAATATGGTGAACTCCACCAAATATTAAAGGAAGAAATAATATCAATTTTACACAAACACTTTCAAAAAACTGAAGAGAATACTTTCCAAATTATCATTTTGTTCCAGTACTACTCAAATATCAAACCGGAAAAAGACATAAGAGCAAAGATAGTGATAGACGAATATCATTTATGAACAAAGATACAAAAATTCTAAATAATATTTTATGCAAGCAAATGAAACTATACAAAAAATGATAACATATCATTGACAAATGGAGTTTCTTCCATGAATGCAAGGTTGGTTTAACATACAAAATAAATTAATGTAATTCACCATATTAAACTATAAAGAGAAAAACTATATGATAATCTCAATAAATGTATGAAGAGCACTTGACAAAATCAACATCCATTCCTGGTCAAAACTCTCAGTAAGCTAGTAATAGAAGGAAAATTTTTCAAATTGATGAAGGTCATCTCTGAAAGACCTAACATCATCTTTAATGGTAAAAGACTAAATGTTTTCCCCCTAAGTACAAGAATAAGACAGAAATGCCTACTTTACCACTCCTATTAATCATTAAATTGGAAGATCTAGTCAGTAAAATATGGTAAGAAAAATAAATGAAAGGCATCCAGATTGGAAAGGAAGAAATGAAATTGTATTCGCAGACATGTTCTCTATGTAGACAATCCAGTGGAATCTATGAAAAAGCTACTAGAACCAATCAGTGAGTTAGCAAGATTACAGGATATAAGATCAATAAACAAAAATCAATTTTATTTCTATGTACTAGAAATAAAAAAATTTTAATATATAATTCATAGTAGTATAAGAAAATATGAACTTCTTAGGGGAAAAACTGACAAAAGACTTACAAAATCTGTAAGCTAAAAACTGCAAAACATTGCTGAGAGAAATGAAGGAAGACCCAAATAAACAAAGAGGTATATTGTGTTTGGGGATAGAGATATTCAACATAAAGTTGTCAGTTTGCCCCAAATTGGTCTATAGATTCAACAGGTTCAGAAGGCTTCTTTTTTAAAGAAATTATCAAGTTAGTTGTAAAATTCACATGAAATTCAAAGAACATAAAATAACCAACACATATTTAGAGAAGAATAAAATCTTTAAAGCAAAGACTTATCATACTAAGTAAGTCAGACAGAGAAAGACAAATATATGATATCACTTACATGTGAAATAAAAAAAATGGTACAAATGAACTTATTTACAAAACAGAAATAGACTTACAGACATAGGAAACAAATTTATGGTTATCAAAGGGTTTAGCAGGGTGGGGAAGAGATAAATTAGGAGTTTGGGATTAATATATACATGCTACTATATATGAAATAGGTAAACAACAAGGACCTACTCTATAGCACAGGGACTATACTCCATGTCTTGTAATAACTTATAATGGAAAAGAATCTGAAAAAGAATATGTGTATGTGTATGTATAATGGATTCACTTTACTGTACACTTGAAACTAACACACAATTGTAAATTAACTATACTTCAATTAAAGAAATCTTTTTAAAGTTATTTCTCCTAGTCATCTACAGGTCCTTCTCTGGTTCACTGGTTTAGTAAAAAAAAAAAAAAAAAAAGCGCATTTATAAATTACATATTCAGACACACACACACACACACAGTTTTTTGGAAAGCCTTTGCAATATTCTTTTTAGCCCTGTCACTTCATTCCCAGGCCTGTTTTAATTCATTTTAGACTCTGTAGTTTCAAGGTTGTTCTAGCTTCAAACCCTCTCCTATGAGGTGAGGTGAGGAGCCCAAGGATATAGAGTTAGCAAATGTCAATAATATACTTCAAAGGGATTGGGATATATAAATTGAAAATTGTTATTCTTCCTGTAATAGAAGAATTGGTTGAAATGTTGAATTTCCTTTAATGAAAGGTTTTGATACCTTTCATTGGTAAAATGGGTTACTGCCAAAGAAATCTAAATAATTAGTGATTTGGTGTATGGTAAGAATTTCTACAATAACACCTGAACAGCAGGAGGTGCAGGTATTTTTCAAAGTAAAAGAGGACTGGAAGCAAAGGGGTCATGCACCTTGCAGTAAGGTGAGACATCAGTTATGCCCCATGGGCTGTTCAAAGGGGCAGAACAGATGTAAAGAAGGGGAAGCTGGAATGGAGCCATATAACACATGCCTTTATTTCATCCATAGAGCAGACAGAGCACAGAGCAGATGGTCCCTTACTTTGATGAATGATCAGAAAGGAAGCCCACGGATGTCATAGAGAGGAAAGTACAAAATGCTTTTAGGGACCATGTGTCAAGGAGAGCTCCAGATGGGGTGATTGGCTCCCTTTTCTCACCCTCAGAATCAAAATCCATCAAGAAGTTGACATTGGAAAGGATGGTCAGTAAAGAGACAAACAGGATCAAATGGTTAATGGTATGGGAGTAAATGTCCTCTTCCTCAACAAGCTTCCATTCCAGGCACACAGATCTACATGCTTTCTTTTCAGAGTCTTTGCCCCCACCATTTCTTCTTTCTGAAAATCCCTTTGCATTATCACACTGATTTCATGTCTACTGGAGAAAGTATAAAAGTAAATCCAAAGCAGTCTCATTTTTCTTCGTTCTCACTCCCTGAAGGAATTTTTTTTTGCCACCGTCACATTAAAAGATGGCAAAAATTCTAGAGAAAGTACAAATTGCTTCAAAATATTAAGACAGTTCAACTATTTGTAAAATTTATTTTCACAAAGATAAAAACCATTCCAAACTGATTGAAGACCATCGTTGAGAATATTAAAACACTTATGAGGCATCCTTGTAATTTGTATCTGAAAAATAAGCGTTTGACCATGCTAGTTTCTAAACATATGCAAATGTTACTGAAGAGACAATTAAGAAATTCTGTTTGTATTCCATTGGAGGCTTATACTCTGCTTTGGAGAAGTACCCTAGCTCTAGTGTATACGCCCTCCATTGTCTGTTACTCTGTTTCTTGGCTTCTCAGATAGAAACTCTAGCTCAAGCTAAATCATTCCATCTTTAACCATGCGATAAGCCTGGGCCCAACCTGGGCCACCACTTCCACAAGTGTGCCAGACCCTGGGGTCCTCCCACTGACCTTTTCTCCCACTGCAACCTCTTCCTCTGGAGTAGGCCTAGCTGATCCAACCCAGGCCGAGGATGTCTGGCATAGTCAACCCTGTCCATGATCTGGAGCCACCTCTCTCCTCCTCCCCCAAGTCCTCCTTTTCCTCCTCCACATCCCCTTCCTCCTCCATCTTCTCAAGGACACTTCCGTTTCTTCCTTCTTTTCCTCTTCAAAGCCTCTCTTTCCTCTCTCTTCTTCCTGCCTAGCTCCTCCTCATTGGTGAGGTTCTTGTGCCTAAATACCGTGACCCAGTCCCCCCTCCACTTCCCACCTTCCTGTCAGCAGTGCATAGGAACCAGTTGCCCCAGGAAGTTGTGATTTTAAACCCCTTCCTTCCTTGCTAGGAAATGTATCTGTGCCTAAAGAGAGTCCATGCCCTTTTTTTTTTTTTTTTTTTTTTT